>NC_053028.1:712554605-712688356 GCF_003073215.2 Triticum urartu
CAAGCTTGCCTTCCACGCCAAGGAAAGTCTCTTCCGGACACGAGACGAAGTCTTCAATCTTGTATCTTCATAGTCCAAGAGTCCAGCCGAAGGTATAGTCCGCTATCCGGACACCCCCTAATCCAGGACTCCCTCAATAGCCCCTGAACCAGGCTTCAATGACGACGAGTCCGGCGCGCAAATTGTCTTTGGCACTGCAAGGCGGGTTCTCCTCCAAATTCCGTGTACCTGTTGAATAGTGTCCGGTCTCTTGTAAATGTAGCGCTCCTTGGCTTCTACGCCCAATAATGGTCGTCTTCCACGTGTCAAACGAATACGAAAAGTCAGGGTATTTTTTTATATTTACACCCCTAGCCGCGTGAATGAGCCGCCTATTTAAGGGGACGAGGATTTAGATCCAAACCACACCTTCTCCCCTCCGCGAGTATTCATCAGAGCGTATCCGACAGAGGTCCATTCTATCATGGCCGGCCGCCGCAGCTCCTCCTCTCGCCCTTCCAGCCCTCAGCCTGGAGACTGGGAGAGATGCTCCATCCCGCATAGCGAGCTAGTGACGCTCCAGTCCAAGGGATTTCTCCCCCCGGCCTATATGGTCCCGGTTCGAGCCGGACTTGCCACCTATAATGGCGGAGAGCAAGCAGAGAGCGCCCCCAATGCCTCCAAAGGAGAGCGGGTATGCCTTGTCCCTTACTTAATAAGAGGGCTCGGATTTCCAATTCATCCGTTTCTCCGGGGGCTCCTGGAGTTCTATGGCCTCCAGCTGCACAACCTCACGCCTGCCTCCATATTGCATATCGCGGGCTTCGTAGCCCTTTGCGAGCTGTTTTTTGGCTGCGAGGCTCATTTCGCGCTGTGGAAAAGGCTATTCTGCCTTGTGCCCCGTTCTCAGAAGGGGTCAATATATCAAGTGGGTGGAGCCGAAGTATGGCGCATCGCCGGGACCGGATATCTATCCGAAACCCCAAAGAAGGCGTCCAAGGACTGGCCTTCGGAATGGTTTTATATAGAGGACGTCCCGCTGCCGGATCCTGTCCGGATCGGCCTCCCTGAGTTCGACAGTGCTCCCCTAAAGAAGCGCCTAAGATGGCGTCCACGGAGCCCTCAGAGGGAAAGCGACAAGGACGTTCTTTACCTGATGGGCCAGATAAGATTGTTAGCTCATTCCGGACTGACCATGATCGGGGTCATGGCCGCATGCATCATGCGAGGGGTGCAGCTGCTCCAGTATAGAGGCCACCCCATGTGGGACTTCAACGGGGAGGACAACGCCACCCGCCATGGCCGTAAGGGGCCAGATTCGGCTGCCGCTCTAATAAAGACCTTGTCCGCTTTGTACAAGGGAGAAGAGGAGGAATTTCTCCGCGTCAACCCACAGGGTGGATTTTCTATGTACAATCCCCCAAGTTGGGTAAGTGGACACTTTTACTTGCCCATCCATTTTATATTCCCATCGTTAAATATTCAGTCTAACGACTTCAACGCAGGAACTGTGCCAGGCTGTTAAAGAAATAAACAGCCCTCCTCCACAACCCGAGGATCCGGGACGGTCCCTCGACCCGGCCTCTCAAGAGGATCCGGACTTATCTGTGGAGCTGATTGATGGGGTGTTTCATCAATTGAGCAAGGACAATGCCTTGGTGGCCATTACGGCCGATTACCCAGGGCTACTCCCAGTCTCACAGGTAACTGAGACCGAAGTCCCAGCACTTTGAAAAGGGATCTATCCTCGTGTGTTTTCGATTGCCGTATGACAACCGTGTTTTGCAGGGGAGGTCCTTGAGGCGGGAGGCCGAGCCTGCGGCGACTAGCCAACGAGGGGTGGCAAGGCCTCGTGGGTTGAAAAGAAGTGCGGTCCGGACTGAGACGTCGGTGCAAAGGTATAGCGCGCCATCTTATTCCCAGGTGTTATTCCTTCAAGGCATATTAACGCTCGTGCTCTCTTCAGGACGAAGAGACCTCGCCGGACTATATCCGGAGAGGTTGCCAATCGCGCCTCCACCAGCCAGGCTCCAAAGCCTGGTCCGGAAGCGGAGGCGAACACAAGGCGCGCATCGGACGCTCCTCCGACAGAGGATGCAGACAGGTTGTCTGCCACCAATTCTGAGGTGGAGAGTGCCATGAACCACAGGCGTCGCCGGACAGTTCTTCGCGACGCTTGTTTCTCCCAAGAGGCATTGGATGCCTTCAATTCGGGAGACGCGTACCTCCGTGCCGCTCAAAATGGTCTAGCCAGAGCCACGGAGCAGTATGTAAAAGACATACGGGTAAGAAATTTTTGGTAATTATATATATATATACCAGTAGCCCCCAAGACTTGAAACAGTCAGAATAACTGATTTAAGGATCATTTATTATGCAGGTTCTTACAGAAAAAAATACCCTACTGTCCTAGGAGCTGGAAGAGTGCAAAGCCGAACTTGAGGCCGCACTATCCGCGGCAGGGGAGCCCAAGGAGACCCCCTCTGGTAATATACGCTTCGAAAGATAAGTATTTTGCGAAGTGCGGCGTGGGTGCAAATCTGACAAATGAAGTTGCAGATGGCGCCAGATTAAATCCGGAAAAGCAGCAACTCCTACGCCAGCTGAAGGTTGGTGAGAGTGTGCCGACAAAGGTGAGGCGGGAGAAGAACGATCTCCAAGATGCCAACACCAAGCTGGGCGTTGAACTGAAGGATGTTCGCGCCCAGCTGTTGGACTCCGTTAAGGAGAATCAGCGGCTTCGACGCGGCATATTTAGTAAGTGCTTAAACAAACTTTGAAAAAAGAGTTCGGCGAGGAAGTCGACTAACAGAGTAATGTCTGTAGGTATGCTAACAGGTCGTCCTGCAGAGGAAATGCCCGGTTCTACGGGTGACCTTCTTCCCGAGCTCTCACAACTGCACGAGCGAGTTCGGCAGGTGATGCAAGGCGTCGCCCAGGCCTTGTGGCCATCCATCTCCATGCTCGGAGGCCTTGGAGAGCTTGTAGAGAAGCTGAAGGGAGTGCGGCGGCGCTTCCGATTATGGAAGATGTCGGCCTCCTGTCAAGGCGCCAGGGAGGCCTGGGCCATGGTGAAGACGCGGTATACGAAGGCTGACCCAAACCACATGGCCGAGGTCGGGCCCGTGGGGCCCGATGGGAAGGAGATCCCTGTGAGCTTAGTATACGGCCAAGTAGAATTGGCCGCAAAGTATTCCCAACAGGACTGTAAGCTAGACAGCCTGTTAGATGGTATTGAAGAGGAATACAATCAGTCAGATTGACTATGTAATTTTAATTGACATGTGTAATGCCTTCTAGCCGGATTGTAGATCATTTGTCATGGCCGACCTTTTCGCTTCAACTTCGGGACCTGACGGTCCGGAGTGAGTCCGAATACCCTCGCGGTTATATAAGAACCGGGGTATGCATGGAGACCAGGCGTAGGGGTCATTATTGCTTGAACAGACAAGTGCCCAACTAGTTATGTTATATTACATGGTTAGTAGGAAACATCTTCCAGGGAGAATAGTTCCGTTAGGGGTTCCTTTCCCTGGGAGGCATGCCCTAAAGTGCATGTCCATTCTGCGAAAAGAGACGCAGGAAAAACATCTGGGGGCGTATAGATAAATAAGTGAAAAAAAAATCATCTTTAGTGCACCGACCGAATATTCCCTTAAGAACGCTAGCTTTCGGCTTCACCCAGTCTGAGGTACACATCCGGCTGACCCGGCAGTAACAATCGCAGAGGTGCTCCCTTTACCACATAGCCGAACAATCGGGAACGTAGGGGTAAGCACAGGAGCTAGGCAACCCAGCTTGGCCAAAACTTAAGTCATATCGATGCATATAATGGTGAATAAAAGGTACATGCGGAAGTGTGACACATGTGTTGGGCATGAAGCCCGTATAAATAAGCTTCTGTTTAAAAAAGCCCCCAGGTTTAATGAGCGCAGATAGCACATCACTTTATGAGCCTTTAAAGGCTATAAGAGAGAGAGAGAGAGAGAGAGAGAGAGAGAGGAGAAGGAGAGAAATGTAAGACAGAAAGTATATATAAAAATGGACAGAGGAAGGAGACGAACACAGAGTCCGGCGCTAGGCATAGAATCTTCGGAGACGGGCTGCGTTCCATGGGTTCGGCTCGAGTCGGCTATCCGATGCATCTCGCAGGCGGTACGCTCCACCAGTCAGGACTTGGTCAATTATGAAGGGACCTTCCCACTTGGGCTTGAGTTTGTCCTTTTTCTTGTCCGGCAGGCGTAGAACTAATTCGCCAACGTTGTAATTTTTGGCCCGTACTTCTCTGCTTTGGTATCTTCGAGCCTGCTGTTGATAGAATGCGGAACGGGCTTTTGCCACGTCACGCTCTTCCTCCAAGGCATCCAAACTGTCCTGCCAATCGAGCTCGGCTTCTCTTTCTTCGTACATGCGCACTCGAGGTGACTCATGAATTATGTCGCAGGGCAAAACTGCCTCTGCGCCGTACACCATGAAGAATGGTGTGTATCCGGTGGTGCGATTCGGCGTGGTCCGCAGCCCCTAGAGTACGGAGTCGAGCTCCTCTACCCAGTTCGTATTAGATTCCTTAAGGGACCGCACTAATCTGGGTTTGATGCCGCTCATGATAAGACCATTTGCACATTCGACCTGGCCGTTAGTTTATGGGTGATAGACGGAAGCATAATCGAGCTTGATGCCCATGTTTTTGCACCAGAGTTTTACCTCGTCGCCCGTAAAGTTTGTGCCGTTATCAGTGATGATGCCGTGGGGGACGCCGTAACGGTGTACAACCCCGGATATAAAGTCTATCACCGGTCCGGATTCGGCCGTCTTAACAGGCTTGGCTTCTATGCATTTGGTGAACTTATCCACCATGACCAGTAAGTATTTTTTCTTGTGGGTTCCGCCTTTAAGGGGTCCAACCATGTCAAGTCCCCAGACCGCGAAGGGCCAAGTGATGGGGATAGTTTGGAGGGCGGTGGGTGGCATATGGCTTTGGTTTGCAAAAAGCTGGCAACCGACGCATCGTTGGACTAAGTCCTGGGCGTCTGCCCGGGCCGTCGGCCAATAAAAGCTTGTATGGAAGGCCTTGCTTACAAGGTACCGAGCTGCAGCGTGATGACCGCCGAGTCCGGCATGAATTTCAGCCAGGAGGTTCCGCCCTTCCTCTTCGGAGATGCACCTTTGAAGGACTCCGGTAGTGCTTTTCTTATAAAGCTCTCCCTCATGGACTTTATAGGCTTTAGATCGCCGCACTATGCAGTGTGCCTCATTTTGGTCCTCGGGGAGTTCCTGCCTAGTAAGGTAGGCGAGGAATGGTTCTGTCCACGGGGCGATGACGGCCATTATTACGTGGGTTGAAGGTGTTATTTCATTGGCAGAGCCTCCAATTATGTCAGAGTGTTCGGTGTCGGGCAGTGCAGTTGGGTCCGGGCTGTTATTGCTGGGTTCCCCTTCCCATACTACGGATGGCTTGAACAGCCTTTCCAAGAAGATGTTGGGGGGGACTACATCGCATTTTGCGCCGATGCGTGCCAGGGCATCTGCCGCCTGATTATTTTCCCGGGCTATATGGTGAAATTCGAGCACTTCGAACCGAGTTGACATCTTTAGGACGGTGTTGCGATAAGCTGCCATTTTTGGATCCTTGGCATCAAAGTCTCCATTTATTTGGGATATTGCGAGGTTCGAGTCCCCGCGCACCTCTAGGCGTTGAATGCCCATGGATACTGCCATCCGGACACCATGTAAAAGGGCCTCATATTCGGCTGCATTGTTGGAGTCTGTGTACATTATCTGGAGTACGTATTGAACTGTGTCTCCTGTGGGGACGTCAAAACGACGCCAGCCCCTAGACTAGCCAACATTTTGGAGCCGTCGAAGTGCATGACCCATTTTGAATATGTGTCGTACTCTTTAGGGAGTTCGGCCTCCGTCCATTCTGTGACGAAGTCGGCCAAAACTTGCGACTTGATAGCTCGCCGTGGCTTGTAAGTTATGTCGAACGGGAGGAGCTCAATGGCCCATTTTGCAATCCGGCCCATCGCGTCGCGGTTGTTTATAATATCGTTAAGTGGCACTTCCGAGGCTACTGTTATTGAACACTCTTGAAAGTAGTGTCGCAGCTTCCGGGATGCCATAAATACCGCGTACGCAATCTTTTGATATTGCGGGTACCGTGACTTGCACGGAGTAAGGACAGTGGACACATAGTAGACCGGCTTTTGAAGGGGGAATTTGTGTCCGTCCGTTTCTCGTTCGACGACGAGCACTGCGCTTACGACCTGATGGGTTGCTGCAATGTATAATAACATTGGTTCGCCAATGTTTGGCGCGGCCAGGACTGGGTTCGTTGCCAAGATGGCTTTTATTTCGTCGAGTCCGGTCGTGGCTGCGTCCATCCACTTGAAGTGTTCGGTGCACCGAAGGAGGCGGTAAAGGGGTAGGGCCTTTTCTCCTAAGCGGGAGATAAAGCGGCTTAGAGCCGCCATGCATCCGGTTAATTTTTGCATTTGTTTGAGGTCCTTCGGGATATCCAATTGTGACAGAGCTCGGATCTTGGCTGGATTTGCTTCAATTCCTCTACCGGATACAATGAAGCCCAAGAGCTTTCCGGCTGGAACGCCGAAAATGCATTTTTCCGGGTTGAGCTTGATGTCGTATGTTCGGAGGTTATCGAATGTTAGCCTCAAGTCGTCTACTAGAGATTCGACATGTCTTGTTTTAACGACCACATCATCTACATATGCCTCCACTGTTTTGCCGATCTGGTTTGCCAGACATGTCTGAATCATGCGCTGGTATGTTGCGCCGGCGTTTTTGAGCCCGAAGGGCATTGTGTTGAAGCAGAATGGGCCGTATGGTGTGATGAATGCCGTTGCGGCTTGGTCTGACTCTGCCATCTTTATTTGATGGTACCCGGAGTATGCGTCGAGGAAACACAACGAATCGTGTCCCGCAGTAGCGTCGACAATTTGATCGATGCGGGGGAGAGGGAAGGGATCCTTTGGGCAAGCCTTGTTAAGGTCTTTAAAATCAACGCACAGGCGCCATGATTTGTCCTTCTTTGGTACCATCACCAGGTTTGCTAGCCAGTCCGGGTGTTTTATATCTTTGATGAATGCGGCCTCCGATAGCTTGGCTACTTCCTCTCCCATGGCCTGTCTCTTAGGTTCGGAAAAATGCCGAAGAGCCTGTTTGACTGGCTTGAATCCTTTTAGGATATTTAAGCTGTGTTCGGCCAGCCTGCGTGGGATTCCTGGCATGTCTGAAGGGTGCCAGGCGAAAATGTCCCAGTTCTCTCGTAGGAACTCTCGCAGTGCGGCGTCTACATCAGGGTTTAACTGTGCCCCGATAGAAGCTGTTTTATTGGGGTCCGTTGGATGGACCTGGAATTTGACTATTTCGTCCGCCGGTTAAAGGAGGTGGACTTGGATCTTTTATCGAGTATCACATCGTCCCTATTCACCGTGGAGCGCAGCACAGTCAGTTCCTCAGCCGCTAGGGCTTCGGATAGCGCCTCGAGGGCCAGTGCGGCTGTCTTGTTTTCGGCGCGGAGTGCTATGTCCGGATCACTAGCGAGAGTGAGTGAGGCCCGGGCATCTTGAGCTTCATGTACCTGTAATGGGGTATTGCTTGGAAGATTGTAAACGCTTCCCGCCCTAGCAGAGCGTGATATCCGCTACTGAACGGGGCCACCTGGAACGTGACCTCTTCGGACCTGTAATTATCCGGCGTGCCGAACACCACATCTAGTGTGATTTTTCCTGTACAGCGTGCTTCCCGACTGGGGATTATTCCTCTAAAGGTTGTGCTGCTTCGCTCAATGCGGTTCCAGACTATTTCCATTTTTTGAAGGGTTTCCTCATAAATGAGGTTCAATCCGCTGCCGCCATCCATGAGTACCTTGGTAAGGCGAAAGCTATCCACTATTGGACTGAGGACCAATGCGGCTGGTGCTCGGGCTGTTGTTCATCACTGGCGTTAAAAGTAATAGCCGTGTCACTCCATGGGTTTATTGTTGCTACTTGGTAGACTGCGGCAAGGCTGCGGAGTGTTCTTTTTCGCATATTATTTGATGCGGAAGTCTCGAAGATTGTTAATACCGTACTGGTTTCTCTGGGGTGGCTTTCTGTGGCTTCTGGAATTAGAAGATCTTCGCCAATTTTTGCCACCTGCCGGAGTATCCAACATGCTCTAAGGCTGTGAGTTGGTGTGGCGCCCTCTGCACTGTGAATTTTACAGGGTCCATTAAGCCATCCTTCCAGTACGGATCCGTGCCCTGTAGAGGGCTTTTGCTTTTTTGTATTGAACCCGGGTGTCTGGCGATGATGCACCCTTTTATTTCGGACTGGGTTTGTATTCAGGGCCGGATTGTCCCAAAATTTTATTTTGGTTTTCCAGGCGCTTTCCATCGCACAATACTTTCGTACTATGGACGCCAAGTCAGCGAAGCGTGTAATATCACGGTGACTTATGGCGTTGAGGATTCCCTTGTCCGTGCAATTATTGCAGAAGAATGAAATTGTGTCTTCCTCGCGGCAGTCATTTATCCTATTCATAACTAGGAGGAATCTGGCCCAGTAATGATGTACTGTTTCTTTCGGGCTCTTGCCTAATTTGGGATAGATCGCTTATGTACGGGTGGGTGGAATCAAATCCGAAACCTCACCCAATCCGAGACCCAGGGGCCAAGGAGTTTCCGAACTCGGAAGTTTGGATTCTTGGATGTTGTCCAATGAATCTAGCCTGTCGCCTGACTTTAAGTTCAGGTCTTGAGTGATGTCCTCCCCTCCGTGGGTATCCGACTTGGAGGGATCGGGAATCCGGACATAGCTAGTCCTTAAGATAGATGAAGGGTCGCCGCACTGTCCCTCTACCACGGCAATGTGATGGGTGACCTGGGAGAGTTAATCTCTCTCAGATCGGGTTTAGGCCCAATCTGGTCGTAACCTGTAGCAACTCCCAGGGCGGCGATGCGATCCAAGAGCTCGTTTAGGGAAGAGAGCTCCATTGGATCTAGCTGCTCGGCGAATTCCGAGCTGACGTGAGGATTGCTTTCGATGACCCGAGAGGTCATCGTTGGTGCAGCAGCCGAACAGGCGGTCATAAGGAAACCACCTAGCCGGAGAGTTTGGCCGACAGCCAAAACTCCCTTAGCAACGGTGCCGTCTTTAAAGACGGGATGAGGCATCCTTCCTGATGGCGACGGCACAGAGGAACTCTCAATGAAAGCACCAATCTCGGGTGGGGGGTCCCAAACTATGCGTCTAGGCGGATGGTAACAGGAGGCAGGGGACACGATGTTTTACCCAGGTTCGGGCCCTCTTGATGGAGGTAAAACCCTACGTCCTGCTTGATTAATATTGATGATATGGGTAGTACAAGAGTAGATCTACCACGAGATCAAGGAGGCTAAACCCTATAAGCTAGCCTATGGTATGATTGTTGTCCCTACGGACTAAAACCCTCCGGTTTATATAGACACCGGAGAGGGCTAGGGTTACACAAAGTCGGTTACAATGGTAGGAGATCTACATATCCGTATCGCCAAGCTTGCCTTCCACGCCAAGGAAAGTCCCTTCCAGACACGAGACGAAGTCTTCAATCTTGTATCTTCATAGTCCAGGAGTCCAGCCGAAGGTATAGTCCGGCTATCCGGACACCCCCTAATCCAGGACTCCCTCAGCAAGAACTACCAATCTAGTTGGCCAAACCAAACGGATAATTCGAAGAGACTTGCAAAGATAATCAATCATGCATAAAAGAATTCAGAGAAGATTCAAATATTATTCATAGATAGACTTGATCATAAACCCACAATTCATCGGTCTCAACAAACACACCGCAAAAAGAAGATTACATCGAATAGATCTCCACGAGAGAGGGGGAGAACATTGTATTGAGATTCAAAGAGAGAGAAGAAGCCATCTAGCTACTAACTATGGACCCGAAGGTCTGAGGTAAACTACTCACACTTCATCGGAGAGGCTATGATGATGTAGAAGCCCTCCGTGATGACGGCCCTCTTCCGGCGGAGCTCCGGAACAGGCCCCAAAATGGGATCTCGTGGATACAGAAAGTTGCGGCGGTGGAATTAGGTTTTTGGCTCCTGTTCTGATCGTTTGGGGGTACGTGTGTATATATAGGAGGAAGGAGTACGTCGGTGGAGCACCGAGGGGCCCACAAGGCAGGGGGCGCGCCCTAGGGGGGGCGCCCCCACCCTCGTGACCACCTCTTTGATCCCTTGCAGTAGGGTCCAAGTCTCCTGGATCACGTTCGGTGAGAAAATCACATTTCCGAAGATTTTATTCCGTTTGGACTCCGTATGATATTCTGTTTATCCGAAATACTGAAATAGGCAAAAAAACAGCAATTCTGGACTGGGCCTCCGGTTAATAGGTTAGTTCCAAAAATAATATAAAAGTGGAAAATAAATCCCAATATAGTCCAAAACAGTAGATAATATAGCATGGAGCAATCAAAAATTATAGATACGTTGGAGACGTATCAGGGCCGGACACTGGATCCGCTTCGCCCTCTCCGTCCAGTCCTGAAATAGCAAACAATAAAAGCTCAGGCATCATCCTTGAAACAAACAAGTGGAGAATGCATAAAAAATGACATACCTCGCTAGCGAGGCGTATAGCGCCGTGCCCGCGATCTGAATCTGCGGCCGGCGGTTTCTCATTGCCCTTAAAGAGCAACTTCCATGCAGCTTCGTGAGTAGTCTCGAAGAGCCTCACCAGGGTCTGGTGCTTCTTCGGATTGAACTCCCACGGAGGGCGGCTTCGGCGCTGGCACGGAAGGATCCGGCGAACTAGCATCACCTGGATCACATCAACGAGCTTGACGTTCTTGGTTACCATACTTTGAACGCGCGTCTGCAGCGCTATCAGCTCGTCAGGTGAACACCAGTCCGGACTCTTCTCGACCCAGGAGGTGAGTCGCATGGGAGCGCCGGAGCGGAATTCGGCAGGTGTGGCCCAGGTGGTGCCGCGAGGTTCTGTGATGTAGAACCACTGCTTCTGCACTCCTTTAACGTGTCTATAAAAGTACCTTTGGGCCAGGAGACATTGGACAGTTTGCTCACCATGGCTCCTCCGCACTCCGCGTGCTGGCCATCCACCACCTTCGGCTTCACGCTAAAGACTTTGGGCCACCGCCTGAAGTGGGGTTGGATGCGGAGGAAGGCCTCACACACGACGATAAATGCCGAGATGTTGAGAAAGAAATTTGGGGACAGATAATGGAAATCTATCCCGTAATAATACATCAGCCCGCGGACGAAAGGGTGGAGTGGAAACCCTAGCCCGCGGAAGAAATGGGGGATGAACACTATCCTCTCGGTGCGCTTCGGCGTGGGGACAACTTGTCCCTCGGTCAGCAGGCGGTGAGCTATCTCCTTCGCCAAATATTCGGCCGCTCGAAGCTCAGTAATGTCCTCCTCCTTGACAAAGGAGACCATCCACTTGCCCTAGCCTCCGGATCCGGATATGGTTGCTTGAGTGGAAAGGAGATGAGAACTTGGGCGCTGGAGCTCGAGATTGGGAAGGCGGAGACAGAGAGAGGGCGTGAGAGAGGAAGAGGGAATCCTTATCCCCTTATAAAGGCAGCGAATATTAAACGCCTCCTCACTCGCCTTAAGATTCGCCTATTCCCAAGGGCTGTATAAACGGCACGGTTGGGTTATCCATGCCCGCATTGATGAGAATCCCGCGATAAGGGGACACGATCTTTGCTTTGACAAGACGTGCCAATGGCAACCGTGTCTCGGGACGTGGGGCGTCGAAACATGAAAGCGGTTTGGAATTATGGCCGGTCAGACGTAATATCGTGCTGCGAAAAAGTTGTCAGCGGATGAAACTCGTGTAAAAATATATTCTCTCTGCGGATTGTATGGTGTGTGTGACAGGTCTGGATACTATCATCGCATCCGAAGACTATCTTGAAGTTCGGATAGAAGGAACCCGTCTTGCAATGCCGAAGACAATCTGCGCGCCGGACTACTCGTCATTGAAGCCAGGTTCAGGGGCTACTGAGGGAGTCCTGGACTAAGGGGTCCTCGGGCATCCGGCCTGTTATCCATGGGCCGGACTGATGGGCTGTGAAGACATGAAGGCCAAAGACTGTACCTGTGTCCGGATTGGACTCTCCTTGGCGTGGAAGGCAAGCTTGGCGACCGATTATGAAGATTTCTTCTTATGTAACTGACTTTATCTAAACCATAGATTCCCCCCGGTGTCTATATAAACCGGAGGGGTTAGTCCGGAAAGGATATATTCATTACCATAGTCATACAGGCTAGGCTTCTAAGGTTTAGCCATTACGATCTCGTGGTAGATCAACTCTTGTAACATTCATATTCATTAAGATCAATCAAGCAGGACGTAAGGTATTACCTCCATAGAGAGGGCCGAACCTGGGTAAACATCGTGTCCCCGGTCTCCTGTTACCATCGATTCTAAACGCACAGTTCGGGACCCCCTACCCGAGATCCGCCGGTTTTGACACCGACATCCATCCTTTAGTGTCGGTTGCAGAAACGACACTAAAGGCCCTTACGAACCGGTAATAAAGCTCCATTTTCTATTAGTGCAAGTGCTCCACCATGTTTGAACCTCCCTGCGATGCCGCGGCCGCCTCCCTGTCTTGCTGTCGACGTCGCCACAACTTCCGGGCGATGTTATCCGCCTTGTAAGATGGAGCCGATGAAGGGATGCCGACAGACAAGGCGGACTCCATCTCTGTCGCGGCGGTCGGGGATTGAAGCCTGGAATTATTTAATTACTTTCGCACGCATGGACCGGAAAAAAAAAAGAATAGCTTTGCGGCAGGATTTAGGATCACATCCTCTTGGTTGTTCTTCTTTCCGTGTTTTGCTGCTGTGAGTTGGAGAGAGGACAGACGCCGTATCTCACGGTTGCTGAGACGGCGTCCCACTCACTCGTGGTGGTATGATAGCTCCCTGTTTGTGCTCGTGCCGTGTAGCTCTCTCGTCCGTGGCTACCAGAGGAGAAATGGAGGAGGAATATTCCTGAGATATCGCGGCTGTACTGTGCTCCTCCGAGATTCCATGGGAGCCAAGGTGCGCATCAGCGCATGTGCCAAGCTTCCTTCACAAGGCGGCGCGGCGAGGAGAATCCATGTGTAGCTTTCGGAATTTGCAAATAGCATATGCTTGATTCAATTGCTCGTTGGATTATTGCTATTAGTTCGCGTGCCAACAAAAAAGGAGTGCTAGGCATCGGCCGACGGATCTTTTTAAAGATCTACTCCCTTCGTTCCGAATTACTTGTCTTGAATTTGTCTAGATACGGAGGTATCTAGCACTAATTTTAGTGCTAGATACCTCCGTATCTAGACAAATATGTATCAAAAAGTCTTGATGGACCAAGTCTATATTTTTGTAGAACTTGAGGGACCAAAAACATACTTTTCTTTTTTCTTTTTACAGAATTTCCCAAGGTGTTATTATTCGTGGCTTTTAATTGGCCGCCTTGTCCACGTATGCTACAAAATCAGTTGTCCAAAAATCTAAATTTTCTAACCGTTTTTAAGCTTCGGTTCTGTTATTTCTTTCCAGAGCTCCTTCGATGTTGTATGGCCATAATATTTTTTGGGATTTGCTATTCATGCAAAAGTAGATAAACCCGGGAATATAAATCTGGGATATTGGGACTGCTACACTCATGCGAGATGAGCATCCCTTTGTCATCCGGCTAGCACGCGTGTCACACAAAACAATGTCACCTTCTGCTTTTCCTTCCTTGTGCTCACATTCCTTCGTGGGAGACTATTTATTTCTCTTGCCTACATATTCGTATTCGTATCGCTCTTGGGTAGGACAGGACATCCCATGGAACAAGGGGGATACATCGGCCTTAGAAATAAAGGCGCCACAGACTTTTTTTTAAGAAAAATGCCACCATGCCTGGCTTTAGTGCCTCAAATAATGCTAACAAAGTTGCAAGGGCATCTCCAACGCTGTCTTTTAACCCGGACAACGTATCTGTCCATGGACCGGAGAAGACCAGTCGGTGAACACTGATGTGGAAGCTGACCATCCAATCGTAGCCGCATATATTTCAAAGCGAATGATTTTTATGTAAACCGGTGCACATTCATTACATTTACAATATTTTTAACTAAAAAGAGCGAGCGGACACAAATCTAGCCTACGTCAACGCTTGTCCCACATGTCTTTGTTATTGCCTTCCAGTGATGGCCCGGTTCATCTCGCGCGTCTTCATCAGGTGAGCGGCGGCTATAAGACCCGCGAAGTGAAGGTGTGGTTGCTGGCGAACAAGAGCAGTACATGGAAGACTGGCCGCACTATTAGGGACTAGAGGACACACCGCCCCGTCAGAGTCCACGAACTGTCCGTTGCCGGTGGACGTGGACGTGATGGCACTCTCCTCATGCCACTGCCGCAGCCAAATGTTGTTTGGCGGCCTGTAGGATGTGCAGCTGGCGGCAGCGTTCTCGACCGCAATCATGCTATTGTCATTGTCCATCTACATGTTGTTTGCTGCCGATGCCTGCTCACAGCCGAAGCCGACCACGCCACCATCCGGGAGAGAGGGGGCGGGGTGGTAGAAAAAAAAAACAGATTTTTGGGAAAAAAAATTGATGGGCAACCTCAATAACCATTCATCGGGGAGTTTTTTTTTGGGAGGGATTTCATGGTAAGGATATTTGATGCTACGTCTATTTGAAACGAGCGAGCGTAATAATTGAAAGAGAAAAAGAAAAGGAAATTAACCATACCGAGGGACGGTGCCAAATGGACGGACGAACGGACGGATGGATAGAGAGATAGGCCGGTGCACGGTTTGGGTCCAGGAAGGAAGGAAGGCGGATGGCATATTCCGTGGGATATTTGTTTGGGAGAGGAAAGAAAGACGGACCCCCATTCGATGCCATTCAACTTGGAAGGAACGCGCAGCCCAGAGTCAGAGGAGGGGGCCGGGTCCGGTCAGAGGTCCGGGCAGCAGCCAGCCGGGCAGCGACGGCGCCGTCGCCCTCCCTCCCTCCCTCCCCTCGATTCCCTTCAAACTTGGCCGCCGCCGCCCCCAAATCCCTTCGCTTCGCTTCAAACTCGGCCGCCTATTTTTATCTCCTCGCCTTCCCTTCCCAGATTGCTCGCTCGCTCCCTCTATATCCCACAAAAAGAAGGCAGCTGCAGGGCAGGGCAGCCAGATTCATCCCCTTCCTTCCTTGCCTCCACCGCTCCCTCCCTGGTACGTTCCTCCTCCTCCCCCCATCACCGCATCCTTCTGCTTTGGTTTGGGTTGGGTCCCATCTCCTCGCCGGAATCGGCCGAATCTCCTCCCTCTCGGTGTTTTCCATGGTTTCGATTTGGTTCCCGGCGCCGGCGGCCCCTCCCCAATCCCGCCGCCGCTCGGATCCCCCGCTTCCACTTCCCGGAAGAAAGAAATCTGGCTTCTTCTTCTTGTTCCTCCAGCTTTCCTGGAAAAAGATGGAGATTTCCCCTCCCCTGTTCCAGCAATCCAGCAATGGCGGAGCAAGCAAAAGCCAAAGCGTGTTTCTTTCTTTCCCGCAATCCCTCCAAGCAACGTTGACGCCAGCGCGGGCCGCGTACGCACGCAAATCTACCCATCCATCGCTGTCACCGGCCACCCTCCTCCCTCCCGTCCTCTTCATCAACCAACATAAAAAAGATTGTTTTCCTCTTCTGCGAACCCCACCTCCTCCTTGTGGCTGTGGATGCCACGAGGCAGAGCAGTCAGATTACACCTTTTATTTCACGATTTCCTCAGTCAGATACACCTGTAATTGTTTTTCTCTTTTCAAAATTATTTGGCTGCAGGAGCAAGGAAGCAGGCGGGCAGGCACCGGCTGCCGTCCACGGGGCTCGGCTGTCAACCCACCTTGGCAGCCACCCCACAATTCCGCCGCCCCCAACTTCTCCGGCCACGCAGGACCAACGAGGTAAGCGGCAACAAACAAATTCCCAATCTTTTTCTTTCTTATTATACATCATGTGTCTTTGTGTTGACCCTGACAAAGACGTCTAGGACACCACACACGGTCCGGGTTGGTTGGCCGAGCTGGGGCACACAAATCTCGTGGCACACATGTTTCCTCCCTATTTCCAGCGCTGCTTGAATCCACTTCAATTCAACTTGATTTATGCCAACCGCCTCCTAAATCTCATTCTCTGTCATTGCTTTTCTTCTTCTTATATGATGACTCAGGGCAGCAGGGGAAGGAAGGACAAGTAGATAACAGACACCAGCTCCCCCTCCTCCTACTCATTGGCAGAATCTGATTGATTGATTGCTGAGAGGCACCAAAAGGGATATGGCATCCTTCCACCGGCCCCTCTCCGCCATGGCGGTGGCCGCCTTCGCCGCCGTCTCCTCCATCGAGCTGCCCGACAAATTCTCCCACCACCACAGGCTCCCCGACGACGTCGTCTCGCTCCCTGCCAACAAACCAGAGGCCACCACAGCTCCTTCAGCCCCGCCGCTGTCCGGTCTGCAGTTCTTCCCACGGAACCTCCAGGCCTTCTACCCGGCTAAGGTGCCCGTCGCGTCCCTGCCGGTCATCCAGACCGTCTACCAGTACGCCAAGTTCGCCAAGACCTCACCGGAACAAGAGGCGGCGTTACCGGCCATCCCTTCCTCCTCCTCGGATGTTCTGTACCGCTGGCACCTGCCGGACCCGAGGGCGTGCGGCGGCTCGCCTGACAGGTCCCAGACGGTGGTGGTTTTGCTCGGCTGGCTGGGCTCGAAGCAGAAGCATCTGAAGAGATATGCCGATTGGTACACCTCCAGGGGGTTCCACGCCGTCACCTTCACCCTCCCCATGTCCGACATTGTCAGCTACAATGTCGGAGGGAAGGCTGAGAAGAATGTGGAGATGCTCTCGGAACATCTTGGTGATTGGGTCAGGGAGGAGGATGGGAAGAAGATTGTTTTCCACACTTTCAGTAACACTGGCTGGCTTTGGTATGTGCACTTTGTTTGGATTTCTTGCATCAAGAATTTACTGAAACCTTGGGATTTTGAGCTTACTACTGCTTTGTGCTGCTCCTTGTGTAGCTATGGTGTGATACTGGAGAACCTGCAGCGGCAGGATCCTTCAGCAGTGGAGAAAATCAAGGGTTCCATAATCGATTCAGCGCCTGTTGCTGTCCCGGACTCTCAGGTAAAAACTCTAGCTAACCTCACGTGAATGGTATTATGTGGTTACTGGAAATCCTATAAAAAGAATCCTCTTTGTAAATTCTGGACATCCAAATTTTGTTGTTTATGCCGAACGAATGTGTCGTCAGTTGTGTTTTATCCTTCTTCATTTGCATATCTGTCATTTACTCTGTTCCTCAATTATTATTTTTGAACAACACGCAGGACAACGGTTTGTTCGAACATAAACATTGTTATTTAATTGTTGTTCTCTTTTTCTGAACTTAGGTGTGGGCTCTAGGTTTCTCAGCTGCTATCATGAAGAAACACAGTGTGGCGACGAAAGGAGCTGCACCAAATACAAGGTCTGACGTCGTAGTTGTGGAGTCTCAGAAAGATATCAGACCTGCAGCTACCGAGGCGGTTCTACTATCTGCATTGGAGAAGTTTTTTGATCTTGTTCTGAACTATCCGGCCGTAAATAGGTATGCAGCTCATCCACATATGCAGGAGTAGGAGTTCTGTGCATTTTCAGCCTTTTGGACAATATCCAAATTCTCTAAGCTTTTTCAGTAGATCCGTTTTTAAATGTGAGGCATGGCATCTTACTCATAGAAGAGTTCATTGTTTGTTTGATGAGTCATCAGTGTTCCTGTCATCATCGATTATATCTTGCCAAATGCCATGGCTCATGTTGTAACAGAGCTTTGATAACAAAAGACCTGTTACAGAGGGTGTACGAATGCCATAGCATCTGTTGCACATTCAGTAAAAACCATGCATGTGATTCACCAGTACTTCTGTTTCCCAAAATGGCATGCCTAATGTTAAACCTGACATTTGATCACAAATAATAAGGAATTACCTATTATAGAAATAGTGTAATGATGTCATATATCATGTCCTAAATGCAGCATTACATGACTACATGGTTCAGTTAATCAACATTTCATATATTTTTACTTACAGGAGGCTGTCTGGTGTTATGGAGCTTCTGTCCTCAAACCAACCAAACTGCCCTCAGCTGTACATATACAGCTCTGCCGACCGGGTCATCCCGGCAAAGTCAGTGGAGTCATTTGTGGAGAGGCAACGAAAAGCAGGGTGTGAGGTGAGGTCGTGTGACTTTGTGTCGTCCCCTCACGTTGACCATTACCGCAGCAATCCGGGGCTCTACACCTCTCAGCTGACCAACTTCTTGGAGGACTGTGTGCTGGCCTGCCGTGATGATTTGTCGTCACCGTCACCGTCTGCATAGGGTGTTTCTGCATGAATACCACCATATTTTTTCCTGGTGATCCATTGAAATGTACCAGGATTATACATCGGCTAATTATACATCTGACCCAATTTACTCGTTCCTTGTTGGTTCGCTTGTGGGTTTATGTTAGGAGGCACAACTGTAAAAAAACGTGAGAAGAAAAGCAAAACAAAATTGTGGTTGGCTTGCTGTTGGTTCCAGTGCACAGACGGTTTATTTGTGTGGATGGGAGATGTGCTGGTTTCTTTGTGCATACTCTGACGACTGGTTACTGTCTCTCTGTGTGGGGTTCGGGCTGTGATCATGCAAATTTCTTGTGGCTACTGAACAAAGCTATGTTCACATGACAAGAAGCTGTTTCTGATGTACCCAACATTCAGAATTCTTACTGTCAAAGGAAATATTCAGACGTCTGCTGTTGTGCTTGACCGAAGGTTTTAAAAGGATCGGATTAAGCAATCAGGGAGGTAATTTCCTGGTGGTTTGCAGCAGCAAGTGCAATGGATCAAATGATGCTGGTGTATACCAAATCTGATAAACAAAATTACATCTGATGCATGCACAGGTAATTTTGATGCACAAAATAACAGTTAGCTATACAAACTTGAATCAAGAGAAGCCATTGTTCATTGATTGTGAAAAGAGAGAAAAACCAGGTAATATACAATAGTACAGCACAAATCAGGTAATACACAATACATGAACAGGCAAAGCCACGGTACATATATCAGAAAAAGAAACACACACACACTCATCACTCATTGCATCGCCTCGATGACGAAGCATTTTATTATTGTTCGAATACATCACACAACATGCAGTTGGAACTTGGAAGGACGTGCAGTGTTCATCGATCCATCCTGGAGAAATATTCTTTGATTTCGCCTGTCTCATAAAGATTCCACCTGTGCAAAAACCATTCATAAGAAATAACTTAGTTGAATGTTGATCTTGTGGTACTGCTAATTAACATCAATGAAGACTATAGCGAAAAAACATTAGCATTTATTTGCTGCAGTGCAGCATATATAGATTGATGCAAGTCATTATTTGAAGCTAATTTACTTTTTGTTTCATCAAAGAATAAAACTAATTAACTTGTGCACAGATAGACATATGCACGTCTACAGGTAGCAAATTAAATGCAAGGAGAGAGCAATTTGATTAAGCTTAAGCAATATAAGTATGTACCTGACATCCTTTCCGTTTGAGCTCCTTTAGTGTGTTGTCATCTTCGGAAATCTGGGGCATTCTGTACAACGCCAGGTGATTGAGGGACGGAAGGTGTAGAAACCCCTCGGGGAGCTTGCGATTGCATTCCCAAAGCGTCAGGTCGGAAAGCTTTGGCATTGCTCCTACCTCGATCCTCCAATCATCAGTTGAAAAACCATCAAGTTTTAACTCTTGCAGCCGAGGAAACCCTTGGGCAGAGCAGAACATCGTTTGACCTTCGTACACCGACAACTCTAGCACCACAAGATAATGAAGCTTCTCCAGGATCGGCATCGGGTCTTGTTTAATGACACGGGCACAGAGACGAAGACGCTTGACACCCCGTGGGAGCTCAGCAGGCAACTTATCGAGCACACCAAAGTTGCTGAGAGAAATATCAACAAGGTGAGGCATGTGTGCAAGTATGTTAAACACCTCGGAGGGCATGGGGGACATCGCCAAAACTAATGTCGTTAGTTGACCCATCTGGCCCAATAAAATCTCCATGTCATGGTCGCAGCATTCACTGACAACATGTGAAACATCCCAAAACAAGGTCTGGAGCTCTTTATGTTGCTGCCGCACACTCCTTCTTGCAGGCGGTGGTGGAGAAAACCCATCGGTGAGGTAAACATGCCTTAGAGTAGGGATCTCCCAGAGGGACTGTGGTACTCGTGAGTCCAGTTTTGTGTCTCTTAGATCAATAGTCTGCAAGTAAAGAAGCTGGCCTATTGAAGAAGGTAGCATTACACCTCCACAGCAATGCAACTTAAGGTATCTTAGGTGAATGCAGCCACCAATCACTGTGGAGAAATCTCTCAATGTTGAGCCTTCAATGTAAAGAACTCTTAGGAACCTCAACCTAGGAAGGGATACTGATTCAAGTTGAAAGCCAAACAGAGTTCTGACATTAGGTGCTCCAGGTAAGATCACATTACTCAAACTTTGAAAAGTAGAACGATAGGATGCCAAGTTAGCCGATGATAATTGTGCACCAGCTCGTCCTGTAATTGTTTTTAGAGTGGACGATATGTCAGGAAGAAGCTACCCATATATACAGACATATATTAAAATAGAAAATGAAACTATATAGTAATATATAAGAGATAAGAAACGAAGCCCTGACCAGTAGTTTTATCCACTCCATCAAGAAAGCCATCTTGTCTTGCTTCTTCCTTGCACCAGTCATGTAAGATATCATGAATCCTTATTACCGCAATCCTTCCACCTGCCATGCTTGTTTCAACAACATGTACCAAGCTTCTCTCGACCAGCTCAGTTACATACTTATATGCTGTTTCTTCTAGTGTATGATTTGGTATGTGTGGAATGAAGCTTTCTGCTATCCATAATTGGGTAAGATCTGACACATATACCATGGAGTCCGGAAAAGCAGCAATATAGAGGAAGCAAGATCTTAAATAATGATTTGGCAAGTCCCAATAACTGCGAGCTAGCATGTTTCGCAGCATCTGCTCATTTTTGGTCGATGGCCAATCCAATAGTATATCAGACCATGTTTGTGCATTTAAATTCTTTGATAGGTAACCCCCCAATACTGCAAGTTCAAGTGGTAATCCACGACATTTCCTTGCAAGCTTTCTCCCAAGTTTTTCAAACTCATCCACATCATGTATGACAGACCTCTTGTATGATGGTAAGGCTTTGCTACTAAAAAGTTCCCAGCTTTTCTGCTCATCTAGCTTCTTCAAAGGATGAACATGGGTTGGCATTTGAACATGATTTGCAACATCTTCTTTTCGTGTGGTTATAAGTATTCTGCTACCATTTTCTGCATCTGGAAAGGCTCTAGTTGTTCTGTTTAATATTTCCCATGTATCTGTTTCCCACACATCATCAAGAACTACTAAGTACCTTTTTTGGGATAGAAAATCATGAATCATCTTTGCCACCTCATACTCTTGCATTTGATCAGCTGACCTAAATGTGCTTCCAGTGATTTGTTTCAGAATATCTTTTAGTAAATCAATTCCTTTGTACTTCTGAGACACCGTCACCCAAGAAACTATCTCAAAATGTTGTTTGGCACTAGTTGAAGTGTAGAATTTTCTAGCAAGTGTTGTTTTCCCCGCCCCACCCATGGCAACTAGGGAGACAACACTAAGACTGTCCCCTTTATCAAGTAGTTTCCCCACTATTTCCTGGTAATCATCCTCAAAACCAACCATGACAACATCTTCAAAGTTCTGGTGCATAGGCCCATACTCTTGTGGGAGTTCACCATCAACTTGAAGATTTTCTGTTGAGGTATTCCCCAAATCAACTATTTTAAGACGGTTTGCACTTTCAAATATATCAGAAATCTTCCTTTTGATGCATTGGATCTCAACACCAACTTTGTGAAGGTTAGTCAAATCACTTGGTAGGCGAGCATACCTTGAAATGGTACCCATGAACCCCTTCTTCAATCTGTTTCTCTTCTGCATGTACTCAGCGGCTTCGATGGCATTGTCAGCATCATACGCCACTTCTCTGATCTGGCCGACCAAGACAGCAGTACTTTCATCTCCCCGCCTCCATTTGTTGTCGGCGTCTCTAAGGAAGCCTCGCAGCCGCTTGAGCTCGTACTTCAGGAGCTCCACTTCGAGGGTGACACAACACAACATTGTGGTCTCCCGAACTGCAAGTGCGTTGACATTGCCGAGCACGATGCTAACGGCCGACTCGGCCATTAGTCGCGATCCTACTCGTTGTCTCCGGGTCTCTCTCTTCTTTATGATTGGATGGAAAAAAAACAGCAGGTGTGTGGTTTAGGAGGATAAAGTGTTTGGCTTTGGATTGTTTCTTGCTTCTTGATGGATGAGAGATGAGTGGGATGGAAGACAACAGGAACAGGGGTGGTTTAGGAGGGCATGGTTTTTGGCTTTGGATTGTTTCTTGTTTCGTGTTTGGTGATAGAGCAGAGCGGAGTATATGTAAATCCTGATGGAAGAAGGAATCCGAGAAAGGAGCACGGCAAGAATGTGGTGTGCTCCCGAGGAGGGGTTATCACTAACCAGTGCTTTCACTTTTAGAACATAATCTTTCACTTTTAGAGCACCGCGGGCAAGCTTTGGATTGTTTCTTGCTTCTTGATGGATGAGAGATGAGTGGGATAGAAAACAACAGGGGTGATTTAGGAGGGCATGGTTTTTGGCTTTCTCTTGATTGTTTCTTGTTTCGTGCTTGGGGATAGAGCAGAGCGGAGTATATGTAAATCCTGATGGAAGAAGGAATCCGAGAAAGGAGCACGGCAAGAATGTGGTGTGCTCCCGAGGAGGGGTTATCACTAATCAGTGCTTTCACTTTTAGAACATAATCTTTCACTTTTAGAGCACCGCGGGCAAGCTGATAAACTTTTTTTTAGCCGAATCTTGCTTTACTCTACCACGACGTACGGCAAGAATTAGCGTGCTAATTAAACCAACACTTGGAGCTGCTCTGCATGCCTTTCTTAAGATGGGGTTTTCGCATCAAATTACTAAGGGCAACTCCAACACGGTGACCCAAACGGGCGTCCATTTTGTCCGGTTTTTATCCGTTTGGGTTGGCCAGGCAGAGATGATTGTCTGTTTGCATCCGTGCGCCCAACCGGCCCGATGATGCATTTTAAGCCATGTGGACACGTCCAAATTCTCTATGCCTTTTCAATGAATCGGTTGGTCTAGCATCTGACTTGTAGAAGAGTTCATTGTTTGTGGGTGATTGCATCAGTTATCCCGTTTTCATCGATCATGGTTTATGATGTAACTGACTTTTGATACCAAAAATATAAGAAATTATCTATATTACAGAAATAGTGCAAGAAAGCCACACAATCTGTGGTAAATTCAGGAAACTGTGACATGGTGCTGTTAGTCAACATATCTGTGCGTTGACAGGAAGCTTCATCAGGTTATTGGTGTCCATTCTCCATTGTATAACATGGAATGGCTCATGATTTGACTGGCGTTCGGTCATAAATGATTGGAAACTACCTATTCTGCTGGAAATAGTATAACAATGTCACAGGTCATGTCCTAAATGCAGTACATCACTACATGGTCCAGTTAATCAACATTTTGTTTTCATGGAGGCAGTCTGGTGTTATGGAGCTTCTGTCCGCGAACCAACCAAATTGCCCTCAGCTCTACATATACAGCTCTGCCGACCGGGTCATCCCAGCGAAGCCGTGGAGTCATTTGTGGAGAGGCAACGGAAAGCAGGGTGTGAGCTGAGGTCGTGCGACACTGTGTCGTCCCCTCACGTCGACCATTACCGCAGCAATCCGGGGCTCTACACCTCTCAGCCGGCGCCACTCTTCTGAGGTAGTTCCTCGCCTCCTCGGTCACATCTGAGCCTCCTAACAGCTACTCAGCCGGTCATGCATGCAAACGGCATACGCGTACATGCGTGCTACAAACCTGATGGACGCCCGCACAGCACATGCATCCATTCTCTACTGACTTCATCTCAACTGAATAACCAACTCTACTGATCAGCTTTGCATGGTGCATGTGATCACAACTTAACGTGCACACCCTGCCGCAGCTTGGACTAAATGCATGACTCAACAAAAACAAACAAATAATCTAAACTAGTGCTAATAACAAGATTACTTCTAACACACCGGCCCCTCAACGCCATGACGATCGCCGCCTTCGTCGCGGTCTCCTCAATCAAGCTGCCTGAACGGCTGTCCCACCTGCCTGCCAGCAAGCAAACTGGAGGCTGCAGCGGCGTCTTCGGCCCCGGCGCTCTCTGGTCTGCACTTCCTGCCGCACAAGCAGAGCGGTACGTTATTTTTTTTGTTCCCTTCAATCATGTATCATTTCCTATAGGGTAGGAAAAGGGAGGCATTTGCAATGTTTCACTCACAAATCCATCGATTGTGACATGCTCATGTGGTAAATCAATGGCCAGAATTTCTTTTGAGGATTTCCAGCGCCTTCTATATATTTTTTTTATTAGAAAAGGGGTATTACCCCGGCCTCTGCATCCGAAAGATACATACGGCCTAAATTAAAAACCAAAGAAGTCACAATATCTTAAGGTACAGAAAAAAAAGAACAAGCTGCTCCATCGAGCCAAATCAAAAGAAAAGCCACAACTGGCTGGCAAATAAAATAGGAGCACTACATGCCTATCCTATTACATGACCGCCATTCAAACCGGTTGAAAATACCCCGAGCTACCATCTCCCATCGGGTAGACGCAGTAGCCAAACGCCCCCTGGCCTCCGTCGGAGTGAGTAACGACCACGTACGGATCAATGCTGTGGCTCTGAAGATAACCTGCAAAAAGTGAAAGTTCGTTTTTTTGTTAAAAACCAAATCATTTCTGCAGTTCCATACTGCCCATAACAAGGCACACGCTCCCACACGAATGTGTCTTGCTACATCCAGGTTAACCCCATCAAGCCAAGTTCCAAATAACATATTGATAGAGGTAGGTGGAGTAATATTAAAAGCAATATGAATCGAGCGCCAAAGAATCTTAGCCAGCGGACAATCTAAAAAGAGGTGCCTTATGGTTTCGTTACAATCACAAAAGCTACACCTAGCAGAACCCACCCAATTGCGTTTTGCCAGGTTATCTTTTGTCAAAATCACTTGTTTATGCACAAACCACATAAACACTTTGATGCGCAAAGGTACCTTAACTTTCCAGACGTGCTTCGAGCAAGGAATGACACTAGTATTTATGACATCCAGATACATGGATTTAACCGAGAACCTGCCGTCCTTAGTCAATTTCCAAAACAAACTATCTGGCTGTTGGGACAGCTGGACATCCATCAACCTTCGTATAAGATGGAGCCATGCCTCCCACCGATGGCCTACTAGCGTCCTCCGGAAGCTAATATTGAGAGGCGTGGACTGTAAGACATTTGCAACATAGGCTTCTCTACGTTGAACAATGTTATACAGAGTAGGATATTGAAGTGCCAGAGGCGTCTCCCCAAGCCACGTGTCCTCCCAGAACCTCGTATTAGCCCCATCACCGACTAAGATTTTCGTCCTGTTAAAGAAAAGGGGCTTGACTCTCATCAACCCTTTCCAAAACGGGGAATCATTCGGGCGCACTGTCACCTGAGCCAAAGTTTTAGCCTGAAGATACTTATTACGCAGAATCTGAGCCCATGTAGCCTCTGTCTCGGACGAGAGTTTAAATAGCCACTTGCTAAGGAGACATCTATTCTTGATCTCTAGATTTTCAATACCTAGACCACCTTGGTCCTTCGGCCTACAGATGATATCCCATTTTGCAAGCCTATACTTTCGTTTCAACTCATCATTCTGCCAAAAGAAACGAGATCGATAAAAGTCTAACCTCTTCCTGACCCCCACCGGGACCTCAAAAAAGGATAAAAGAAACATGGGCATACTGGTTAAGACCGAATTAATTAGAATTAATCGTCCTCCATAAGACATAAGCTTTCCTTTCCAGCAGCTCAGTTTCTTTTCGAAACGATCCTCGATACATTTCCATTCCTTATTCTTCAGCTTACGATGGTGAATGGGTATACCTAGGTAAGTAAACGGTAGCGAACCCAACTCACATCCGAACAATTGCTTATACGCCTCCTGGTCCTCATTAGCTCTCCCAAAGCAAAAAAGTTCGCTCTTATGGAAGTTAATCTTGAGTCCAGACAATTGTTCAAATAAGCATAACACAAGCTTCATGTTCCTTGCTTTCACCAAGTCATGCTCCATAAAGATGATCTTATCATCGGCATACTGCAGAATGGAAATACCACCATCAACTAGGTGCGGAACCAAGCCCGAAACCTGCCCCGCATCCTTAGCCCGGCCTATTAAAATGGATAACATATCAACCACTATGTTAAAAAGAATCGGTGACATGGGATCTCCTTGCCTTAGGCCTTTATGTGTCTGGAAATAGTGACCAATATCATCATTCACTTTAATCCCTACACTCCCTTTTTGCGTAAAGGATTCAATCTGGTCTCGCCAAGCCTTGTCAAATCCTTTCATACGCAACGCCTGTTGAAGGAACGGCCATTTAACTTTATCGTATGCTTTTTCAAAATCCACTTTAAAAACCACACCATCGAGTTTTTTGGAGTGAATCTCATGGAGCGTTTCATGCAAGACGACCACTCCTTCAAGGATATTTCTGTCTGGCATGAAAGCGGTCTGGGACGGTTGCACAACTGACTGCGCAATCTGCGTGAGTCTATTCGTCCCAACCTTGGTGAAAATTTTGAAACTGACATTAAGCAAACAGATAGGTCTAAACTGCTCAATGCGAATAGCCTCCGTCTTCTTAGGAAGAAGAGTGATTGTTCCAAAATTGAGCTTGAACAAATGAAGCTGACCATTGAACAAGTCATGAAACATCGGCAACAGGTCACCCTTAATAAAATGCCAGCACCTTTTGTAGAACTCTGCCGGAAACCCATCTGGTCCTGGCGCTTTATTGTTCTTCATTTGAGAAATAGCCTCAAATCAAATTGGATAAAGAGTTGCAAGAGATGAAATACCCCATAAAAGCACCAAACACAACAATGTTACAATAAATCTAGCTACACAAATGTGCGGTTTACAATGCTAGTTCAACAGAAATTAAAAGCGCGGTTCAGAACGGGCCGATTTATATTCTGTGAAATCTGGGCCTGCAAGTCGCCCAGGAAGTCATCCTTGTGTTTACTCTCGGAGTAGCGATAGTAGTCACTGAGCATGAATTCCCTGAAGCTTGGGAGATATTGTAGCCCAACAAAATACCCGATGTTGCACTGTGAAGGATAACCACAGTACCGCAATAGCTCGAGCTTAGGGGTTGCTCCTTCTTCAAACTCAAATGATTTGACCTCCTCTTGGAGATACACTTCCAGCACCACTAGACTCAGGAATTCCTCCCTGTGGAACTTGATATGGACCTGCTCACCCACGAATGACTTGTAGCGTAGAGTTAGGAAGGTCAGGTTGGGTAGCTTGCCCAAGACCTGTATGGCAGAATCATGCTCCAATATCCTGGAGCCATATAGCTTCAGCTTCATGAGATTTTTCAGCCCCAATGCGCTTCATATGACAAAGGCTCTATTGCGAGTCATCAAATCTATAACTTAGTTTTTATGCAGTGTGATCAAAATCACCGATTTATTTCAAAACAACCTAGTTTTTTGTATGCAGCAGGAGGGTCTTCTCCTTCAGTTGGATCCACCGCCGCTCAGATCTCCTTCAGCAGAAGATTTGTTCTTCGCTTGTGTGACTCAAATGAAGCTCCCTGCAGTCTAGTGACGATATCATCAATGCCCCTGATCTTGCAATTAAGTTCAGCACCACCAGCTAGCCATCGACCGTAGGGGAGAGAGCCCAAGAAGTGATCAGCGTTTGCGCCAGGGAGATGAGCAAGAAGGGACAGAGGGTCTTGGATTTGGTTCAGCTCGATCGTCGTCGAGCGTGTAGAGTAGCTAGCCAGCTAGTTGGGTGGGCGAGTGGATGTTTAGAATAGATCGAGGAGCTTGGCGCACCTCTACCTGCTGCTACTGGTGCTGCTGCGTGCCTTCTGCACAGGTTTCTATTGTATTCTGCACCATCCACATGGCTTGCGTCTAGTATTGACTGATTCTTTCTTGCTTGTTTCTACCTTTTGAACTGCAAAAACGTCTTATATTTTGGCACTGATGAAGTATATGATGGTACTAAGCCATAACGTATGTCCTGATGCATTCGTTCTTGAGATCTACAAGTGGATGTTTCTGTAAGTGCAAATGAGGTTGCGTCTTTCTATGAGCTGAGCTGCATGAGCCTGCGTAGGTGCCGACAAGGGGTCGCTGATCATCGATCGAGGTCGCTTTGGCGCATGAGCTCAACAACGTAGGGCTCCTTAATCTTGCATTGCGTTTCTGGATGTGAGGGGTGTGGATCGAGAAGCTCAACGTCAATTCGTAACGGGCTTATTGTGTGAAGGGTGCTGTGCTTCAGTTGATCAGCTAGCTAGCATATGTACAGTTAAACAACACTATTGAATCATCACATACATAGGTGCTCATGACATAGTACGTTTAGAGGACGTACAAAGCATTTTTACTGATGAAAATCAACAAGAAATAAAATAAAATTGAAGAACCCAACAAAAAAGAAAAAGAAAAACAAAGAAACAGAATAAAAGACAAACGGAAGAAATCAATGTGAAGAATTGAAACAGAGAAAGCCATAAAAAGAAACGAAGAAATAAACCCAATAAAAACCAAGAAAGAAAAGTAAAAAAAAAATCAAAACCGATAAAAAGTAAAGTTGTAGTTTATGTAATGTGTGGCCTGACACCCCACCAGATTGTATTTTCCACCTCCTCTTTTGTCCAACTTTACGTACCCCCCCCCCCCCTATCTCTTTGTTTTCTATGGGTTTTCTTGAAAACCTCTTTAATTGTCCTTTCTTTTATTGACTTACGGAATAAATTATGTTTTATTTGACAAGTCAATAAGTACTTATCCAGGTAGGTAAATCATGGGAAGAATTTGATAAACATTTATTTACACATTCATAATAATATGGAAAGGTAAAACACATGCTAACATAGTACAATATGTATACTCCATTGTGATGCACGAGCAATTATCTAGTCCATCAAAATAATGTGGGTCATTTTTTCTTAAACGTACAACATGTAGAAGCACTTGATTATACTAGGCAATGTGTACTAGAAATTGTAGTACATAGTTTGAAATTTAACAGAGTTAGTTATCGAAGGTTATGCACGTTGAATATGATAAAAAGATAATTACCCCTATATAGGATGCTGGTGTACCTGCTGATGACTCACAAGTCTAGGGGATCGATTGTAATTCTTTTGAAGTAAGAGTGTTGAAACCAAGGAGGAGCAGAGGAATTGATAGGCAGTTTTCATCAAGGTTTCACTATGAATGTTATAAAGATAGTTTCGATAGCAAGACAAATAGTAACAAGGTAACAAGTAATAAAAGTAATAGAGTGTAGCCAGTGGCCCAATCCTTGTTGATGCTAAGGACAAGCCGGAGATGTTTCTTATAATAGCTAAAGCGCACTTGAGGACACTTGGCAATCTCATCAAATTATTTTCACCACGATTCGTTAGGTTACGGTTCAACGATTCTATAATTCGACCAGAGCTAAGGCATTGTCCTATCTTAAACAAATACCTACTTATCCTTATACCTTCCATGCAAGCATCCACAACTACAAGAGAAATAATTAAGATAAACCTAATCATAACATTAAATAGTTGGATCCAAAACAATACCTGATTAAAATGTATTAGATATATGCTAAAAATAAGTTAAAAAATGTTATTCATATATTTCAGAAATGTTAAACTTCATATAAATATGTGTCCGATGTGTACGAAACAGGTGTACTATAAAAAAGTTAACATGTGTAGAACAAGAAAGAAACTGATGAAACTCAACAAGAAAAAAAAATTGAACAACCCAACAAAAAAAGTAAAAAAAAATAAAAATAAAAAAGGAAGAAATCAATGCGAAGAATTGAAACAGAGAAACCCATAAAAAGAAACTAAGAAAAAACTGCTAAAAACCAAGAAAGAAAGAAAAAAAGACAAATCAAAACCGATAAAAAACGAATAAATTGAAAAAAAAAGAAGAAAAACCATGAAAACCGAGAAAGAAACGAAGGAAACCAGAAAAAAATGAAGAAGGAATAGAAAAGTGAAAACCTATAAAAAATAGAAGATAACTGGTGAAAAAATAGTAAAAACCAGGAAAAAAAAGATAATTGAAAACCCCAAAATCATCTAAAAATCAGAGAAGGCCAAAGAAATATAAAAGAAAAAAGAAGGGAAAACTAGAAGTAATAAAAGAATAAAGATGAACTATATTAGATGAGGTTGTGTGGCGGGGTGGTTAGTGCATTGCGCCTTGAAACTGGAGGTCACCGGTTCGACTCACCCCGGCTTACAGAAGAAAAAAACCTACAAATTATAAAATAGGTAAATGGGCCAGGCAAGCTACTGCGCTGATCGTTTGCCGGGCAGATCCTATATGGCGCGTAGGGTGCCCCCTAGCGCTGTGGCGCGTACCTTCTGGCCGGCCCATTTGTGGCACGAGGTCTCCCAGATTTTTTATTTTTTCTATTTTTATTTTCTTTTCTTATTCCTTTTTCTTTCCTCTTTTTTAATATTTACTTTTTCTAATTTTTTGAGAATTTTCTTTTCAAATTTACAAACATTTTTTTGTTCATTGAATTTCAAAAATGTTGAACAATTCAGAAAATGTTCATCGAATTCAAATTTTTGTTCATCGTATTAAGAAAATGTCCAGTAAAATTCAAAAAATAACAATTAAAAAAATGATCATCGAATCCAAATTTTTTTGTTCATCGGATTTAAAAAATGTTCACCATAAATTCAAAAATTGTTAGCCAACCTAAAATAATGTTCATTAAATTCAAATTTGTTCACCATCTTCAAAAAACGTTCATCAAACTCAAATTTTGTTCACCGATTTTTAAAAAATCATATATTTTCCAAAAAATGTTCCTGAATACGAATGTTGTTCATCAAGTTCAAAAATTGATCATCGAATTCAAAACCTGTTCATGAAATATAAAAAATGTTCACCATTATTAAAAAATATTGAGCAAAATTAAAAAGAAAATCAACAATTGAAAACAATGTTCATCAAATTCAGCTATAATATTGTTGTCAAGTTCATACCCTCTGGCAATAATTATTGGAGAAGAATAGTTTCACCGCATTCACTATATCCTCCCTCAGACTTGACCAGTGCCACTGAAAAAATCTCGCCGAAAAGCCATCCGGGCCCGGTGCCTTGAGAGGTCCTATTTGAAAAAGTGCATCGCTGATTTCCTTGTCTGAGAAGGCCTCACAAAGTTTTATGTTCATATCCTCTGTGAAAACACTCTCAAATAGGTCCATGGCTGCTTCAAGATGTAAGTTTTGGTCAGCTTGAAATATGTTCTGAAAATAAGAGAAACCAGAGTCACATAACACACAAACCCACTGCCTGACCAACCAGTGATAGGTCTATAGGTATATATTGAGAGTTGCTAGCTATCGTTCAGCTCCGAGTATGGTGCATGCCGACTCTAAATTCTATATGTATATATAGAGAGGAGTAGGAGGGCATAGTCATGTCTGACTGACAACATCAAACAGACTTGGGGATAGATCGATGTGTTTATTAAAAAACTCGTTGATTTGAATAGCCAGTCAGATGGAACAAGCCACCATAGTATGAAACATATAGATCCAAATATATCCCTTACGGAATAATTCATAAACTAGGCTTTAAACTTCTGTCACTCTCGCAACCCATCATCTACTTATTACTCCTCAATGTTTTCCCTTATCCCAAATATGATGATGTGTCATGTAGTGGACGTTCACATGACACCACTAGAAAAAGAACAACATACATATCATTAAAATATTAAACAAATACCAACTTCACATGACTATTTATAACAAGACTGCTCTCATGTCCTCGAGAACAAAAATAACTACTAACAAACCATATTAATGTTGAAGAGCAGAGGGGTATTGTATATGATTAAGGATCTGAACATATAATCTTTCATCAAATAAACCAATTAGCATCAACTACAAGATGTAATCAACACTGCTAGCAACCCGCATGTACCAATATATATGAGGTTTTGAAAAAAAGATTGAATACAAAAGATAAACTTGGGTTTGAGAGGAGATGATGCGGGTGAAAATGTTGATGAAGATTGGTCCTCCCAGGATGGAGGGAACGTTGGTGATGTCGATAGCTTCGATTTCCCCCTCCAGGACGGAAGTATCCCCGGCGGAAACGCTCTACCAGAGAACAAAATTACTCGTACACAGGTTCCGCCTCGAGACAGCGGCGCTTCGTGCCGAAAGTCTTCTTCTGATTTTTTTCTAGGGAAAATGACATCATATAGGAGAAGATGGGTCAGGGAGGACTGCCAGTGGGCCCATGAGCTCACATGGTGCACTCCGGGGGGGGGGGGGCACCTAAGCTTGTGGTTCACTGGTAGGGCCCTTCCCGGTAATTCCTCTTCTAATATTTTTTTTATTAATGTAAAAATAATTCTCCGTAAATTTTCAAGTCATTCGGAGCTCTGGAGAATAGCTATCCTGTTATAGTTCTTTTCAGATTCAGAATTTCAGCTGCCGGGAATTTTCCTCTTCATATAAACCTTGCATAAGAGAGAAAAGGCATGCGAATTGCATAATAAAGTGAAATGTTGATCTAAAATACTATAAATAATAGTAGGAAATCATGATGTAAAATGAATGTATCAAAGGCTCATGGGAGGAGATCGCGAAGCACAAAGCAGAGATGGTTGGGCACATTCCGCATAAGCGATTTGGGCTTGCTGACTTACTACCTCGGCATCAAAGTCAGTCAGAAAAGTGGCAAGATCACGCCGGGTCAGTCAGCGTATGTCGATAAGCTGCTCGAGAGGGCGGGCATAGCAGGGTGCAAGGCCGTGCACACGCCCATGGAGACCCGCCTGAAGCTCAACAAGGAGAGCAGTAGCCCACCGGTCCACTCCACGCTCTTCTGCTCCGTCGTCGGCAGCCTTAACTACCTGGTGCACACGTGGCCAGAAATCGCATTCGCTATGGGCTATGTCAGCCGATTCATGGAGCACTACTAGGAAAAGGGCTATAGATGGAATTGACACTAATGGCGCACCAGACATGTGGTGCGCCATTACTATATACTAATGACGCACCATGTGTTGGTGCGTCATTAGTGTGCAAATACTAATGGCACACCACGTCCACGGTGCGCCATTAGTAATTTTTTTTTAATTTTTTTAAAACTACTAATGGCGCACCGTGGGAGTGGTGCGCCATTACTAGTCCACATCCACGGTGCGCCATTAGTAAAAACTTTTTCTTTAAATTTTTTCAAAACTACTAATGGCGCACCGTGGGAGTGGTGCGCCATTACTAGTAATGGCGCACCATGCCATGGTACGCCATTAGTAACTTGGCCCAAACATTTGCCCGAATGCACCCCCCCTCCCCCCGTGGACTGTCTTTTCAGTTTCAAATAAATAAATAAAAGAAAATGATAGAAATGTCAAAAAAATAAAAGAAAATAAGATTCCCATGTGATATGTGGTCTAGTTGTTAGCAAAATTTACAAACATGAATTTTCGACTTTTTTGCAAAATCTCTCGAGAATTTGTAAAAATGGGCATAACTTTTGCGTACGAACTCGGATGAAAAAGTTTTTTATATGAAAAATCATCTACTCGAAAAGTTATATCCAAATTTAACTGGGGGAACCCCATTAAACATTTTCAAAATCTTCAAAAACCTAATAGAAAAAAAGATACGGGACTTTTAAGATCTGAAGAGGCAAAAAAATTCAAAAAAAATTCAAACTTACTAATGGCGCACCTGCCCATGGTGCGCCATTAGTATCTTCCCGCCTTCAAAATTCAAAATAAGTCAAAAAAATCAAAAAAAAAAGTTACTAATGGCGCACCTGCCCATGGTGCGCCATTAGTATCTTCCCGCCTTCAAAATTCAAAATAAATAAAAAAAAAAGTTAGTAATGGCGCACCTGCCCACGGTGCGCCATTACTATGTCATATATATGGCTGGGCGCACCTCCTTCACTCCACCTCTCCTCCACTCCATCTCCTCCTCTCCTCCACTTCATCTTCCCTTCTCACCTCCACCATACTACCCTCCTCTCCGCGACCTCCTCCTCTCCGGGGACCTCCTCCTCCCTCCTCTCCTCTCCTCCCCTCCCCTCCCCTCACGGTTTCTCCTCCCTCCTCTCCGGTGAGCTCCTCCTCCCTCCTCTCCTCCCATTCCCTCATGGTTTCTCCTTCCTCCTCTCCGATGCTTCAGTGAACTCCTCTCCGGCGACCTCCTCCTCCTCTCCGGCGATGTAGGCGAGCGCCTCTTCGGTGACCTCCTCCTCCTCCTCTCCGGCGAACTCCTCTCCAGCAAAAGAACACGGCAAAAGAACGTACAAGATCCAAAAACAGGAACAAAATTTGAAATAATATCGTGCCAAAAAACGAGCAAAAAAACGAGCAAAAAATAGGCAAAAAAATCACGATCCAGATCCAAATTCAAAATTCAAAAATAGCAATGGCGCACGGTGGGGGTTAGACGGTGCGCCACTACTATTTTCCCGCCTTCTAAATTCAAAAATACTAATGGCGCACCGTGGCCTATACTAATGGCGCACCAGTGGCCTATACTAATGGCGCACCATGGCCTATACTAATGGCGCACCAGTGATGCGCCATTAATAAAAAATACTAGTGGCGTGATACTAATGGCGCACCAGTGATGCGCCATTAGTAGGCAAAACTGGTGCGCCATTAGTAGCCCTTTTCCTAGTAGTGGAGAAGCCAACGGCCAAAAATTTCAGTGCCGTCAAGCACCTGCTGCAGTACGTGTACCCATGGCCTCATCTGCAAGCGCAACCGCTTCGGTCTGCAGCTCATCGGCTACAGCGACTCCGACCTTGCCGGCGACATCGACGACCAAAAGAGCACCACTGACACTGTTCTTTCTGGGAGAGAGACCCCCATTGCGCGGCAATCTCAGAAACAGAAGATCACCTTGTTGTCATCATGCGAGGCTGAGTATGTTGCCGGAACAGCTGTGGCGTGTCTCGGAATTTGGTTGGCAGGGCTCCTGGGTGAGCTGTTCGACGAGGGGCCAGACCCTCCCACCATCTTCATCGACAACAATTCAGCGATCCAGCTGAGCATGAATCCGGTGCTTGATGATCGGAGCAAGCACATAGACTCGCTATCACTTCATCTGTGAGTGTGTCGAGGACCGTAAGATTGTCTTCAAGCATGTTGGCTCGTCGGATCAGCTTGCGGATGTCCTGACAACGTCCCTTGGTTAGGTCCTGTTCCAGGATCTGCGAGCGCGCATCGGTATCACCTCCATCAACAGCAATTAGACTAGAGGGAGTTCTGTTGAATAATCAGGCTTGTTGGAATAAAACGTAAAATTCCGGAGGAACATAAAGTCCTTTGAGAGGAGCGTAAAATTAGGCTTTTTTTTTTCCTGCCGTGCTCGGGGCTCAGCCGTGCTTCAGCGCTGCTATACGCACGACGCCTTGCGAACGACTTGTGCACGACAGCACATATCAAGCCGTCCATGCATAATATCCAGCGCATATCAGCGGCTGGACCTCCGATCGTGCCAGTGTCGTGCACTCATCCATCGTCTACGTAGTAGTTTCGGCCGTGCTTGGGCCTAGCCGTGCTCAGGCTGACATCATGAGGCATGTGTGGTGTGCGAGTCAAAGTCGACTGCAGCTACGCTTCTGAGTCTGTGGGATGGTACGGACGTGACGGACTGTGACTAGCGACCTAAGTATCATTTATTTTTCTTTTCTTCCCCACTACTATTAAAAGACCAAAAACTTGGGTCCCAACATTGAGGCCCTCAGGATGGAGCTGCTGCTCCTGACCAACCAATGATAGGTCTATACGTATATATTGAGAGTTGGTAGCTGTCGTCCAGCTCTGAGTATGGTGCCTGCCGACTCTAAATTCTATATGTATATATGGAGAAGAGTAGGAGGGCATAGTCACCCCTGGCTTCAGGGCGAGCTTCTTCGCCTGTGGTTCCCGCGTCTCTTTGCGATTTGTGCGGACCCGGGCATTCTAGTCTCTGAGGCGGCTTTGGAGGACGGATGGAACATTGCGTTCCGCCGCTCCTTCGGACCTGCTGAGGTCAGGGAATGGGCAGACCTGAGGGAAGTAGTCCCTCTTCCTCTGTCCCTGGACCTTGATTCGGTGTCGTGGAGCCTTTCGCCTTCGGGCGATTTCTCCATTAGTTCGGCTTATCAGGCATTATGTAGGCTGCCGGTTATACCGTGGCTATCCCCATTGTGGAAGGCACCGCTATCTTTGAAGATCAAGATTTTTGTTTGGCAGCTTCTTCGAGATCGTCTTCCTTCAGGCACCGAGGTGCTGAAGCACCATGATCCGGGCAATGGACTGTGCCCTTTGTGCCATGTCCCGGAAACGGGAACGCACATTCTTTTCCCGTGCATAGCAGCGCAGGCACTTTGGTGCTTTGTTCGTGAGGCTCTTGGGCCGGAGTGGGAGGCCACTGACCTCGCAGGGTTTCTGCAGGTTAGGGCCACCCAGGTTGGCCGTAAGCGCCGACTGTTCTGGCTTATCTTCGCGGCTATGATGTGGACTCTCTGGACTACCCGCAATAAGATGGTGATTGAGCGGGTGTTCCCGCGACGTGCTTCTGACTCGTTCTTCAAATTTCTTGCCTTCCTGCAGCACTGGCATCCGCTCGCTAGGCTGAGGGATCGTGATCGTCTTCAGCTTCTGTTGGACGCCTTGGTGTCTTCTGCGCGCCGGCTCTCCGACCGCTCGTCTGCTACTTAGCTTGCCCCTGGAGGCCTTTGTTTTTTCCTTTCTTTTGGGCTTCTTTGTGTTGTGGCCCAGCGTTTTCTCCTTTCTTGCTGACTGTACCTGAGATGTGGCTTTATGGACTTATACTTTATCTATAAAGCGGGGCGAAAGCATATTTCGGTGAGGAGGGCATAGTCATGTCTGACTGACAACGTTAAACAGACATGGGGATCGATCGATGTGTTTACTAAGAAACTCGTTGATTTGAATGGCCGGTCAGATGGAGCAAGACACCCTATTGCTAAATCAGAGTATATAGTTTTTTCTTTTCAAACGGGACTATTTCGTGGATGCTTCAAGTTGATAGAGGGTTTAAAACCTGGCCTATTTCGAAATCGTCCTATATTATATATTTAAACAAGACTAATTGCCATCTGCTTTATTAGAGAAATGAGTGCAAGTCCTAAACTCCTATAATTGACTAATATATGTATTTGGCCGCCAACTAATCGCCTGCGTACCGGCCGGCTTCAACAATTCAATACTGTTCTGTCGCTTGTTGTTTGCTTTGTCTGTGTTCAGTACCAATTGTGTTGTGTGTGTATCGTAATCAGGCCAGTTGATCAAGTTGTCATTTGGGGCCATATGAGGGTAGATAGATAGGAACGAGACGCATGGTTAATCAACAAGTAATTTAATCTACCACCCCGCGGGCTAAAATAACTCACCGCCCGTACCCACAGACAGGACATAGCTCTGTTGTATGCTAGCAGGAATTAAGTTGCTGTCAGCCAGCTCTGAACTAATGTGATGGCGAAAGCCCATAGCTACCACGAATATATCACCAAATTATGTAGGGACAGAAGACAATCAATCATGGATGGTTGCACAACAGAACGAGCATAATTAACTCCCACAGGCAAGCAGGAGTGCAAAGAGAGACTTGGCCCATTGGTTGGGCATGCGGTTGTGCAGCCTAACGACTCGAGTTCAATTACTAGAATTGACAGGTGATGCATAGGGGGTTTCCCCTATTTATTGAGGATCAAGTTTGGTGTGTGGTGAAACCACTCATAAAAAATATCTCGATACTTATTGAAAAAAAATTCTGAGGACCATGTTTATCTTGGTACTCATACTAAAATGGCCGTATGCATCCCTAGTTGGTGCAGAGGCTGGGGAACTTCTAGCCGACGTGGGCCGCGGTGGCGGCGGGCCCGGTGCCGAAGGCATCTAGGCGGATGGACGCGGTGGATCTCATTTGCGGCGGCTGGGGCGGCGACCCCAGGCTGTGCGGCGGTGGCCGGAGCACCATAGCTGGGGGAGCGGCGACCCTGAATGGACGGCGGCGGTGGCAGCGCCCCATCTGGTGGGGTGGGCTGTGCGGCGGTGGCCGGAGCACCATAGCTGGGGGAGCGGCGACCCTGAATGGACGGTGGCGGTGGCAGCGCCCCATCTGGTGGGGTGGGCTGTTCTGGTCGGGATGGTGACGACAGTCACGGCGGATCCAACGCCCCGTTTGGATCCACCGCGGGGAGGCCTTCCGCCGACCGACGGTGCGTGGAGGGGCCGGTGAGGAGATGTCGGATCTCTGCCGGACTACCGACGGCGACATACGAAGTTCCAGGGGAAACTCTAGATCTGGGTCTATCGGATCGGACGATGACGGTGCCTTCGGTATCGTTCTCCCTCCCGGGGGCATCGTTTTGGAGCAAGTGCTAGTTGGAGGGGCCAAGAGGAGGAGCGGTAATTCATCTTGTCCATTGATGATGGCTGATCTCGGCCGCATGGCGTAGTGGAGACTCGGCGCCTGATGAGCGGAGATGGACTCGCGCAGGAGGGTGACGCTGCCTGGCGTCGTGGTGGCGTCGGCGGCAGCTAGACCGGGCAAGGTTGATGCAGCAGTACAGCTCTGAAGATGGATTGGTGGCAGGTGGCTACGGCGGCCTCATACCCGACAAGCGTCCTGGTTGAGGAGCACGCCGGACTGGTGGGTGCCTATACCCGGCAGGCGTCCTTATTGGGACCTCAAGTCTTAGATGTTAGGTTTGGCTGCGAGGTCTATTTGGTATTAGGCCTAGACTTTCAGCGCCCCTTCATCAACTGGATAGGAATATCGAGAGATGTTGTTTAGTTGGTGGCTTTAGTCGTACTGTTGTATGGCTTCGTAAGGTCTTGTGTCAATAAACTCAATAATTAATAAAATGGCCGTATGTATCGTCCAGATGTACAAGCCGGGGGTCGTCCTCCTTTTTTAAAAAAAGGCAAGCAGGAGTAATTTAAAGAGGGAGGGAGGTAGGGATGTCCGAACGACGCCTGCCCACTCCAGGCTTTGTAGGTGTTCCAACAAGAGCAGATCTAAACTGGTTTGCTGGTGCACGACAACATAATGTGCATGCAGTCCACCCGTGGTTGCAATTTCCTGCTCGTAAGTGAAAAAAGAAAAGAAACAGTACCTCCGTTCCTAAATTAATATAGGACGTCGTGGCAGCGTCTTATATTTAGAAAGAGAGGGTGAAGTATTTTTTAGCCTAAAAGAGAAACTGGAGTGAATCAGAGGAGAAGACTAGCGAGGGAGGGATATTTAGTTGACAGTGACGGGACTGATTCCCTGCGATGGCGGATGGACGGAGCAATCGATGCAGCCTGGGCGTGCGTGTGTGCGACGTTGTCTTGGGGAAAGCACAGGGACGGAGGCGACATTTTGTCGAGCAGGGGCCGTGCGCGTGTAGTCCATCGATCAATCAGCATAGGAAGCCATGGGGTGGAGCAAGGGAAGAAAGGGTGTTCTTCTAAAAAAACGAATGGGTCGCGCACTGGCCACGGTGAGGTAGGCGTGGAGAAGGACGACCACGGTGGCGGCGAGGTGGGAGATGAGATTAGTCCGCGCGAATTTATCCTAGAGAGAGAAAATTGCAAGAATCGAACACTAGAGACCAAACCCATCGCTGGCTTCCCATGGCTAATTTTTTGGAATGGCTGACACGTCATGTACCCTCGTATGGTTTTCTATCCTCCTAGACAATTGCTGAGGAGAACACCTCTCCCTCTTCGAGATCGGATCGGATCCCTCTCCGATTCCAACTCCGGGAGGTCTAGTTGTGATATCATGGCAAGCGAAAAGTAATCCATGTCTGCTACAGATCCTCGGCGAAATCTCGGAGATGGAGAGGCTGCAACTGCTCATGACGCTGTGGCGCGTATGGCATGTAAGAACCAGATTGTTCACAATAAACGGCCGCCAGAAGTAGAGTCCTCGAGATGTTTTCTGCTGAGCTATGCCAATTCCTTGGAAGCAGTCCGGCTACACCCCCATGCTGATCACGTTAAAGGCAAAATGGTGATTGGTGGGGAGCATTCTAGAGGCTCGTCATCAACCGTGGTTCAGCCCAAAGAGCCAGGACTCTGGTGGGCGCTGCCGCCGGCAGGATGGACGGCACTGAGCGTTGACGGCTCATTCTGCGTGCACGATGAGACGACAGGTGCCGGTATGGTCTTACGGGATGCTGCAGGAGCGATCATATTCTCTTCTTGCAGAGAGCTGCGGTCCTGTACGTCGCCGCTCGAAGCAGAACTTGAAGCATGCAGGGAGGGGATCCAGCTTGCGCTCCAATGGACAGCGTTGCCAATTGTAGTAGAGATGGACAGCCTGGAGGCCACACAGCTCGTCCAAGACAAGAGCTTAGACAGATCAGCGAATGCTATGCTGATAGAAGAAATCAAGACTAGTCTTCAATCTGGAAGGGAATTCTTAATCAAGCACATTAGACGTGAGCAAAATAATGTGAGCCACTACATGGCTAACTTTGGCAGGAGAGAAAGACGTACTGCTCGTCCAAGACAAGAGCTTAGACAGATCAGCGAATGCTATGCTGATAGAAGAAATCAAGACTAGTCTTCAATCTGGAAGGGGGTTCTTAATCAAGCACATTAGACGTGAGCAAAATAATGTAAGCCACTACATGGCTAACTTTGGCAGGAGAGAAAGACGTACTGCCGTTTGGCTTAAATCTGGACCTGAAGATGTACTGAATATTTGTAAAGCAGATGTACCTGCTTCTTGATTAATATATAACTCCTTTTCCACCGCAAAAAGAAAGTAATCCATGTCCAGGGTTGATGGCGGCGGTGAGGGGAAACAGGATGACGCGAAGGCGAAAGCAGCAGAGGTGGCAGGTCGATCTAGCTCAAAGGGGGGGAACTCTCTTAACGACAAGCTACGGTACCCGAGTCTCAGCGAAGATGAGGAAGAGGATGTGGTTCTAGAAGAAGATTTGGAGGAATTGGAGAACGCGTTGAGTTCATGGCGTTGGCTAGGGTTCATACCATTCGAAACTCCAGCCGCGGTGCTTTCTATGGGGCAATGAGATCTGCATGGAATTTAGCACAAGAAGTCAAATTTAGGGCTATCGAAGATAAAAAAACCGGTCCAGTTGACATGCTTGGGTGATTGGGAAAGAGTGATGCGGGATCGGCCGTGGATCTTTGGAAACTGTCTAGTGTTGTTGGCTCCATATGATGGCTGGTCAGAGGCAAGCCAGGTTGAGCTCTTCACATACCAGGTGTCGGAGGGTGATGGGGTTGAAGGAGAAGATGCGGTCAGCTAGCATTGCAAGATAATTGGCACAAAAAGCAGGGGTTGTGGAATGAGCGGTGAGTCAAAGGGCAGGGGGAAGGCATTCAGGTTCGTGTTACCCAAGATGTGGGTAAGCCTCTCACGAGATGTGCAAGTCTCACACTAAGAAAGCAAAAGGTGTACTTTGACTTTGAATATGAGAAGATGCATGTATTTTGTGGGGTCTACGGATTTTTGAGTCATGTTGTGAAGGAGCATGGGAATGGGATCCATGATGAAAGTGCAATTATCTATCCCATGACCTTTATTACTCCAGAATTTAGAAGGTGTGATAGTGGATGCCTTCGAGTATGGGTGGAAGAGGTGGAAGATCAACAAGGGGTTGAGGAGCCATGGGAGGAGGCCGTGGTTTTTATGAACCGAGCAACTTGTCCAATGTAGATGATGATCTACGAAGCACAACTTCCAACCAAGTTAAACCGCTAATAATTCTTCACAGTCATCGAGTGCTTTGAAACGACGACTGGAATATGAGGATAAGAATCAGGGAGGAGGGGGACTCAGGTTCTATTGATTGATGGCAACGGAAATGCTATTTTTTATCCGAAAAATTTGGAGAATAAGGACATGGGAGATAGAGACGATGATAATACTTCCCTGGGAAGTAAGAGACACAAACCTAGTGCAACGGTAGTGATGGACTTGGCAACATTGTCGGCCTCCAACACGAGGACTACCTGGCCCAATGATACTCACAGGATGGAACTGCCGCAGATGCGTCAGTCCCAGGCAATTCTGGATGTCCAGAGGTGTTATAAACCGGATGTACTCTTTCTGTCGAAGTCACATATGTCTGACGTATGGCCAGAACGGCTGATGAGAAAGCTAGGGTTATAGATGATGAGGCTGGTTGACCCGGGTGATGGAAGGGCGGGGGGTTTGCTTTTGATGTGGAGAGATGACATAAACATAACTAATCATAGTGTTATGAGTAATTACATAGATGTTACTATCACTGATGGGCTGAAGTGGAGATCTACTGGGTACTATGGGGATCCAGCAAGAGAAAATAAGCACAAGTCTTGGGAATATATGCGTACCTTGCACCATGTAATGGATCAACCGTCGCTAGCCTTCGGTGATTTTAATGAAATTTTATTTAGTCATGAGAAAGAGGGAGGAGCACAACCGGATCAACATTGCATGTAAGCATTTCGGAAAGCTCTGTCTAACTGTACTCTAGAGGACTTAGGCGTATTGGGTGACCCTTTGACCTGCTGTAGAGGGAGGATAAATGAGAGGTTGGATAAAGCGGTCTGCAATGCTTTGTTGGAATTAATTGTTTCCCATATGGGAGTGATTAATGGTGAAATGACAAAGTTAGATCATAGGCCGATGGTCATTGATACCAAGTACTATGTGGAGGTGAACCAGATGAGAGGAGCGGAAGGAGATTTGAAGCTAGGTGGTTACAAGAAGAAACAATAGAGGTGGTCCAGACTGCATGACAACGAGCTTCATTTTAAGGAATTGGGCCCCGTTAAATGGAAGCTTGATTCGGTACATGCAGAGTTGCACCAATGGGATAAAGAAGTTTTTGAAACGGCTGCAAAAGGGGATAGTGATCCTAAAGCCGAGCTTGAAGACTTAAAAGGGGTCCACCCAAGGATGCAGTCTTGGCGAGACAAAAGGAAATTTTGCTAGTTCTTGAGAACTTAATGGAAGAAGAGGAGGTTGAATGGCTCCAGATAGGCCGAGTGGACTGGCTAAAACAAGGGGATCAAAACAAAAGCTTTTCCATAATTTTTCTTCAACCCAAAAGAAAAAGAACACTATGAAAGCTCTGGAAGATGAAAATGGTGTAATGCAGGAGGGTTATTAGGAGAGGGGGAATATTATCAAGAATTATTTCTCTAACTTGTTTGCCTCGCACGTGGATATACCAGATGAAACAATGATTGATAAGGTTATACCAAGAGTTACCACATAGATGAATAATAGTCTCTTGGCACCATTTTCAGAAGAAGATGTGCGCCGAGCGATTTTCACCATTGGTGATTGCAAAGCTCCTGGCCCCGACGGTTTGCATGCTGCTTTCTGTAAGCGTTTCTGGAATATGATCAGGGATGATCTGGTGAAGGACGTGCTGGATGCTATTAATGTCGGGTGTATCCCTGATAGTTGGAATAACACCATGATAGTTTTGACCCCCAAGGTTAATGGGCCAACAAATATTATGCAGTTCATGCAAATCAACCTTTGTTGTGGCCTACAAGATCATCTAAAAAATGCTCGTGCCACGACTAAAGGTGGTTCCCCCGAATATCATTGGCCCCACGCAGAGTGCATTTGTGCCAGGTAGGCTAATTACGGATAATATTTTGATTGCGTATGAATGTGTGAGTACCAACGTGAGGAAGAAAGGGAAGACGGGTCTATGTGCAGTCAAATTGGACATGCACAAAGCAGACAATCGAGTTGAATGGTGCTTTCTTCGTTGTATGATGGAGAGCCTGGGTTTTGTAGATAGGTGGATATCTATGGTCATGGAATGTGTCGCTTCGGTATCATATAGTGTAAGATTCAACTCGGCTGACACGGAGCTTTTCACCCTGATGAGGGGTCTGAGGCAAGGAGATTCGTCTCCGTGCCTCTTCCTGTTATGTGCGGAGGCCTTGTCAAGCATGTTACAATGGGAAGAAAAGAATGGCAGCTTATTAGGGGTAAGAGTATGTCGCGAGGCCCCTTAGATATCACATTTGCTATTTGTAGATGACTCTTTGATCCTTATGAAGGCAGGTGAGAGGCCGAGGCTGAATGTTTGTGAAGCGTTCTAGATGACTACTATACTAGCTCGGGGCAGCTGGTAAGTGATGCTCAGTCAAGTATATTGTTTAGCCTGGATATTTCTGTACATGACAAGGTAGTTGTGTGCCAAAATTTGGGGATAATTATGTTGAATTTTAAATACCTCAGACTTCCAGCTTTAGTGGGACTAGACACAAGTGATTGCTTTGAGTATCTAATTGACCACATCAATCAGTTGGTGAGTGGATGGAAAGAGAAGCTATTGTCGACAGGAGGAAAGGAAACATTGATCAAATCAGTTGTTCAAGCCATTCCGGTGTTTGCAATGTCGATATTCAAAATCCCAAAAACAATTTTGAAGGGATGAAAGATGCAATATCTAAGTACTAGTGGGGTGATGATGACAACCACAAGAGTATGCATTGAGTGGCTTGGTGGAAATTATTTGTTTTGAAGGAGAGAGTAGGACTTGGATTCAGAGATTTACTTAGCTTTAATTTAGCAATGTTGGCTAAGCAAGTATGACACCTCCTCGAGAACCTTGATTCATTATGTGCAAAACTTTTGTGGGCCAATTACTATCCGTATGCGAGGCTTTTGGAAGCCCTAATGAAGAATGGCAGTTCATATACTTGGCAAAGTATCTGTGCTGGAATCCAGACCTTTAAGAGAGGTGCAATATGTCATATTGGGGTTGGTACTCAGGTAAATATTTGTACCGATCCATGGATCTTGGCGATCGCTGTAGAACGTGTAATCTAGAGGGGGAACTTTGCTTGGTATCTAAACTCGTTGAACCAGGGATAGGGCTATGGGATCAAGAGTTAGTCGATGATGTCTTTTGGGTAGTGCGGTCCCATTAGCACCTCATGACACGATTGAGGACTTTGTTGCCTAGAGATTTACTAAGCATCATTTGTTCACGGTGAGGTTGGCGTAGCACGTCAAATCGGAGCATCAGTTCGGACGTTGGTACCGGCGTTCTGAAGGAGAACTATCACAATGGCATCCAATTTCGACGAAGCTTTGTAGTGCTCATGCTCCGGCCAAGATAAAAGTTCATGTGTGGAAGGCCCTACATGGATTTATTCCGTGTATGGGTGTACTGGCGAATCGCCACATTGCAAGCAATGTTTTTAAGTGTCCAAGGGCAGCAGATATATGGTGGTGTTTGAAACTAGATGGATTCGTTGAAGAGGCTTTCGCTGTTGACCGAGTGGGTCTGGCTGCACTGGACTATATTTTATGTGAATCTGCTAGGTCAAGTTTGATTCCGGGATCAAGTGCCCAGTTATTGATCTTGGTAGGAATTTAGTATATCTGGTGGGAAAGAAGGCGATCTGTTCATGGGAAGGATGTGCAAGTCCCCTCACGATCAACATTGTCTATTAGTGCTTTAACTGTCAATTACTGGAAGTCGAGGCAGAAAAACACGAAAAAACACGGGTACTCACAATTGGAGATGGGTGGAACCAGCGGAAGATTGTGTGAAACTCACCGTTGACACGGCATTCCACTCAAGTGATCTTCAAGGTGCTATCGGTGCAATTCTTCGGGATGATAAAGGCGGATTTATCGCTGCATCAAATGACCGTCTTGAGCATGTGGCGGATGCGGCAATGGCGAAGGCCTATGCACTCACACATGGACTACTTCTAGCGCAATAGTTCGGGATACGACATTTGATTGTGGAATTGGACTATATGGTGGTGATCAACACGATGCAAGGAGGAGGCTTCATAGTTTTAGGAGCGGCCACCATTTATGCTGATATTAACATTGTCTTTTCAGGATATATTTCAGTTTCTTTCGTTCACTGCCCAAGGGAGATGAATGTAGTCTCTCATGAATTAGTTAGGCTAGCGATCTCGATGCCACCGTCAACGTGGATAGAAGAGCCGCCATTATCGATTGTTAGGTGGCTGGTGGATGTTGTAACTATCCATTGATTTATGAAGTTACCCACCACTGACTTCAATTATTAATTCCAGTTTCTTATCGGGGAACTACTTTATGTATAATAACTAGATATTGTTATCGTGGTAGTTGTTCACTTGCAACATGACAACCATGATGACATAACCTGGCAATTAGTGGCGATGAAAAAATTGCCGAAACAAAACAACATTATATCTTGTTTTAAAGCCCTCGTTGAGACGAACTTATCAGTAAAGACATATCACTTGTAAAATTTAAGTTTAGAAACTAAAGCCGATGATGTTAACATGACGTGAAAGATTCTGCATGCATGTATCCCCTCTCTATGGAGCAAAATCCGATTAAAATAGTCCTGCACCTTAAAACTAACTAGCACACATATACTAGTCAAGCTCGACGGAGACCGATGACCACTGTGACCATGACCCTCCACGGCACGCTGCGAGAAGACATGGCGCGTTTCGAATAGTCTTTATCTTATTGGTAATTTTTAGTTTCCATATGTGTTCGAGCAGAGGATCAGTGAACCCATGAAACGTCAACCAACAACTACCACATGTATCTGTAAAAATACGGCTTTAGGTTCCACAGCCCAGACAATAGTTTAACATTTGAAAAGTGTGTGCCAAATTGGTGAAACTGAATCTTTGTTAAAATACGATGGAGATATGCATTTAGTTTTCGTATTTAGTAAAATTGAGTTTTTATAGCGCAACAACTATATTAAGAAACTAATCTTTCAACCAGTAGAAGTACAACGATTAGCATGACCAAGTCCTAGCCAATGGTGCATTGACATATGAATTGATTTGATTTTTGTGTTGCCACTGTATACAACTTGCGCGTTGGGACTTGTTAAACCAGTCAGTGACTTTGACACTTGGACGTACGTACAGATGAACCACAAACAAATAAACATCTTGTATTAAGAAAGGAGTTCGTTGCACTGTACTGACCGGTCGGTAGACGGTAGCAGTGTACAACCATATAATAGCTTAAATAAACGCAAGTAGTAGTGACACCTTATATAAACGGCTTGGAAGCAGACATGGTCTCCATAAGAAGTTCAGGACTGCACAGGCAAGAGTCTGCTCCCCAAAGTCCAAGGGTGTCACAGGTTCACGGCTAGCTCACAATGTCCAAGGTAATTAGCCATCATGCATGTTCTTTCGTTTTGCTTATGTCTTTGGGGCCGGGGTTCCGTCGAACAAATTTGAAGGTGTACACTCATAGTGAACGCTCGTGTTTTCACTTGTGAATGACCTGCAGAAGATCCTGATCAGAGCTGATCTCATCGGCGACAAGTGCAAGAGCAAGATCCTGGCAACTGCTGCCAAGCTCAAGGGTAGGGTACCTCGCTCCCTCACAATCCAACCTCTATCTATCTCGCACCCCTCTCCACTCTTCTTTACCAAAATGTATGTACTAATTTTCAGGGATCAAGTCTATGGACATTGACCAGGACAAGTGCACGCTGACGGTGGTCGGCACCGTCGATCCGGTGCGGCTCCTGCAGTGTCTCAGGAAGTCGTGCTTCGCCGCAGTTATCATCAGCGTCGCAGACGACAAGCCAAAGGAGCCAGAGAAGAAGAAGGACCCCTGCCAGGAGGCCTGCGAGAAGGCCTGCAAGGACAAGTGCGAGATGGCTTGCAAGGAGGCGTGCTGCAAGAAGATGTGCGTGATGGTTACTTGCAACGAGGCGTGCTGCAAGAAGAAGTGCGACACGGCTACTTGCAATGAGGCGTGCTGCAAGAAGAAGTGCGACATGGCTTGCAATGAGGCGTGCTGCAAGAAGGTGACGCCGTCCTGCTACCCGTCCCGCTGCACGCCGGGCTGCGACTCCAGCCCCTGTGGCCTGCCCAGCTGCCGCTTCTACATCTACGGCTGCGTCGTGCGCAAGCCGCCACTGGGACACGGCTGCAACAAGGGGAGGTCACGCGGACTCAGAGGAGAATGCGGCATCCAGTAGCCGTGCATTCATCATCGATCGTCCTGCAAGCTAAGATTCTGCAGGAGCATGTATGGCGGTTTGCCGTGTCGTTGGAGTTTGCTTTTCGTAGAGTGATGATTCCCTTTCATTCCCTCTCAAGACGACGGCTTTGATCAGCATGGTTGGTTACTTCGGGTCTGATTCTTCGGTCTGTCTACTACTCCCCCCTTTCCTAAATATAAAACTTTCTAGGGATTTCACTATAGACTACATATGGAGCAAAATAAGCAAATCTACACTCTAAAGTATGTCTATATACATTCGTATGTAATATGTAATTTATAGTAGAATCTCTAAAAGATCTTATATTTAGGAACAGAGGGAGTATAATAAAAGCATATGTCGGCCAGCATTTCTATTTGTAGATATTGATGGTTACCTTATGAATTTATATTGGCGGTTTAAAGTTTGACAGTGTCTATTTCACATTCGACTGAAAATAAATTAGTCTTTATTCAAATTTTACAGCCAATGGCAAGCTGATAGCCGTATGCAAATGATCAACTTACACTAACCGTACAACAGTATTACACGCGGTTTACATTGAGTCAAGACTAAAGAGGGCTCATTCTCACTTAGTTGCAAATGCAAATAATTACAAAACGACTATTAGGTAATTACATGCACAAGAAAGCACTGTAAACACTACGGGGAAAACACGCGTTGCCTAGTGTTCGGGCATAAGCCAAGTGCTATTTCTCGGATACTCGGCTTAGCCCAGTGTAAGCCGAGTACCACGCAAAAAAAAAAACACGGCAACAACAGGGCCCTCGGCATTTTATTAAAAAATCCAAACAATTTTTTAAAAAATATGAACATAATTTCTTTTTAAAATTTGTGTACTTTTCTTTTAAATTCTAACCAATTTTTGTAAAATCTGAATATTTTAGAAAAACTAAAAAAACCTATAACAGAAAAAATCGCACCAGAACCTTTAGAAGGTTACCAAAAGTGGTAAAAATCGAATAGGAACCTTCTGAAAGCTTCGCAAAGCCGTAAGGCTTGGTGATGTGGCTAACGTGGCCGACCCACTATGGTCTTTAGCTCGGTTTTCCTGTGCGTTTCCTCGACATTTGGACACACTGAGCATCAAATAGGAAACTCCACAAAGAAGCCCCTCCCTTGCAAAGCCGGAACGCTTGGTGCTGTGGAAAACCATATTTTTTTGAATGCATAGCATGGCTTGCATATATGGGCGATGATATGCATCGCTCATTGGGACCGGGACGGCTTGCGTCGCCGCGTCGCTGCTGGAAGTCTCCTAGGTGTTTCTTTTTACTTAGGTAATTTGTTTTTACCTAGGTTGGTTTCTAATTAAAAAAGTCAAAAAAATTCCAAAAAATGTTCATAAAATAAATTGAAGTTCCTGAATTCAAAAAATGTTGGCAAAATCAAACAAATGTTCACCAAATTCAAAAATAATTCATGAATAACATAATTTTCACAAATTTTAAAATGGAATAAAGTTTCAAAGAATGTTTGCTTTTCTTAAAAGATCAGGAATTTCGGAAAATGTTTGCGAGTTCAAAAATATTTGTGAATTATTTTTTTTCATGAATTCAAAAATTATTCATGATTTAAAAAAAATTATTCAAAAAAGTTCACATCTTCAAAAAAACTTACGAATTTTAAAAATATTCATTAACTCAAAAAATTGTTCTTAGACTTAAAAAATGTGCATGAAAGTTTTTTGAAATTTGTGAACATTATTTGTAATTGTGATTTTTTTTCAAAGTTCCCAATATTTTTTGGAAAACATGAACATTTTTTAAAGTGGAACATTTAAAAAACGATGAATTTTTTTTAAAGCGTACAATTTATGAAATTTTGAATAAATTTGAAGATTTTGACCAATTTTATGAATTTTAGAAAAAAAAGGAAGTAGAAAAAAAGAAAAGGGAAAAAACCCGGGAAAATATGTTTCAGAAACCTAGGTTCCAAAATGGTAAAAACCATCTCAGAACCTTTTAGAAGGTTCGCAAACCGGCTGAGAAACCGTTCAGGAACTCGTCCAACTCAAGCGAACGTGCTCTTAGTGGCCCAGCTTACGCTCGTAGCAACCGCGACGCGAATTTTATTGCTCACAATGAGGGATAAATTGAAATCATTAATTGAGGAATACTCCTTTCAAAGATCACTTTGCACCTTCCCAAGTTGCGTTAAGTGGCGTATTTGTCGCAACCAGAAAGTTTTTCCTTTTTTCGTAGAACCGTTTATTCAAAGTGTTTTATCTCTTAAACCGTTCATTCAAATCTCGAACCGTTTTCATCGTTGGATTCCTCGCGTCGAGATCTTCAAAACTAGATCATATGTTCATAGGTTTTGACGATCTATTTTTTCACAAAAAAACCGAACGAATAAACCACACCGGGAGCACTTTTTTCCCTTTCCGAAAGCCGTTTCCGACAGGCACGGCCATGCCTCTCGTGGAAGCAAATCCGTGCCTCTTGCCAAAGAAAAACCATACTTCTCGCGAAAAAAGAAATGTGTTTTTTTCGTTTCCGAGAGGCACGTGCCTCTCGCTGAAGGAAAAAAACGAAAAAACACAATTTTTTTCGCTTCCGACAGGCACGGCCATGCCTCTCGCTGAAGCAAAACCGTGTTTCTCATGGAAGAAAAAAAATAGAGAAACGTGTTTTTCTCTCGTTTCCGAGCTTGCGGAAGCAAAAAAAAACGTCTCTTTCGTGCGAAAAGCTGAGGAAGACCGGTGAAAACCCGAAAAGCCAAAAAAAGAAAAAAAATCTAAAAAGCCGTGAAAACACGTGTGGAAAAATAAGAAAAATCGGAAGAGAGCGCCAAGATCGTGACATGTGGCGGCGGTTGAGAGCGCGCCAAGTGGCATGCACTCAGCCCATCCCAAGTGATCCTTGGCGAGGCTCCCGAATGAGTGCTCCTGAAATAATTGCTCTCGGGATAAATAGCATTTGTGTGCGTGCATAGATTGGGCTTCTGGGCCCATGAAAGCCCACAAACACGACAAATCCCTTCTCTCCCCCCTCTGTTCTCTCCTCTTTCACATGGAGACGCCACACCCCGCGTCCGTCACCGGCAAAACCCCACCTCCGGCGGCCGGAGAGAGCTAGCGGCCCTCTCCGAGCCCAAGCTCGTCTGTGACGACCCTTCCACATCGTCTCTTTTGACTTCCCCTCCTAACGGCATGTTTTAATGTTGCCATGTTTGCGTGTAGCATTTGCTCATCAGCCTGAAGATGCTGGCCGTCCCCACCTCGCCGACGCGTTCGACCTGCGCACCCTACGGGCTCTCGGTACTGCTACTGTTACTGCTCCATCCCTGATGAATAATTTTTAACATGTACTCCGTACTTCCACTAAATGTATAACAAGTTGGTGCTATTTTAAGACTATTTGTTGAGATTATGATGATCTTTAGACACATTTATGCTATCAGCAGTGCAAATTTTCTCAGATTTTTGAACCGTGCCACCCCTAGGGCTGAGATTCTAGGTCCGCCCCTGTGGCCCTGTCCACACCTTCTCCTTCCCTCTTCCTCCATGAAACAATGTACTATTCTGCTCCTCGCAACAGTAACCAGAGAAATTTTGTGCTAGCGATCTGTACGTAGAATGCTTAAAATCAGTTAGTTAATCGCTAACGGCGAGGCTGGTGCTGGCTTTCGGCCTCTCGGGGTGGTTATCCACAGCATATCTACAGCGAATTATCACCATTGTCCTGCTCTGTGAGGCTGTGACCTACTGGTTACTGGCCGAATGCAGTCTGCTAATGTTTGCACTTTTTCTTTGTGTGGTAAAACTGCTAATGCCTTGTTATTGATCAGTGTGTCTGCCGTGTCCATATCATAGGCCGTTCAAGTGTTCCTGTCATTGTTGATACTCTGAATTTGAGTGCCGAATGGACAGGTTTGGAGCCAATTTATGAATCCCTAGCATAGGACAATTTTGCCGAATTGGAGCTGCCACAACACTTAGAAATGGTTGTAGCATATTCAAACCAAAATTTGTTAGTTACTACAAAAATATGTTACGAGTCTTACCTCATCTGCATTGGTGCTTGTAAATTATGCCCTTTCTGAATACTAGCCATTTGATCAATGTCTTTGCTGAACAAGAACCTGCTTGTGCTTTGCTTTCCAGGTGTTGTGTTTCTGGAAGATTTTGTTAAATTATGATCCAAATTCTACCGTATTGGACTAGATGTAGTACATACGGTGTGGGTCTTTGCGTTGGTACCGACACGTACGAGTACAACTCGTTTACTTGTCCTCCAAGAACTCTCATGTATTGCCCTCTTATATACCATATGTAGTCGCACCTAAAGACGGTATGTCGTCTCGTGCTTGTAATACTCCTCCTCATTGTGATTGCACCTTCGTGCGTCCGTGGTTTTCTCCCGCAAGGGTTTCCACGTAAAAATCCATATCTCTTTGTCTCGTTTATTTCTCGTTATTATCTAACAAGTGGTATCAGAGCTGAGGTTATAGATACGAGATTTGAGACAAGAAGATTAGGGTTATCAGTGCGCGCCGCGGCAGCGTCGTGCGATCCGCCGAGACCGGATCGATTTCTGGTGTGCCACACTAAGAAGTCGAGTTCGACAGGTGTTCATCAAAAGCAGCCGCCATACGCTGCTGCAAGCCCTGCCCTCGATTGTGACGTGAAGAGATCCAAACGAGATCGTTTTTTGGTGCGCTGCCGCAAGGCGCTAGGACCGAGGCACGTCATCACACAAGGTTTGAGCTACGTTGTTACTGGAGTAGTACATCAACTGTAGCTGTACTATTCCACGTCATCTCAAGGGACAACTGAATCTGTACTCTCGTACTAGTTCAGTTTTTTTTCTCCGTTCGTTTGTTACGTCTACTACTTGTAAATACTACCAGGTGCTATTTATCCTATGTTTTCATCTGCTCTGCAAACTATTTCTATCAAGAATTTTTCTAGCGGCTTGTACTACTTTGTGCACACAGATTTATCTACTCATGACATCCATGAAGTACGACTTTCCACTGCTGGATCGTGACACAAGGTTTACCCTATGGCAAGTCAAGATGCGGGCATTGTTGGCACAGACTGACTATGATGAAGCACTGGATAGTTTTGGGAAGAACCGAATTGAGGACTGGACTGATGAGGAGAAAAGAATTGATCGTAAGGCTTTGTCAAAAATTCAACTTCATTTGCATAATAGTATTTTGCAGGAAGTTTTGAGCAAGAAAACTGTTGCCGCTCTATGGTTAAAGCTGGAAGAGATTTGCATGACTAAAGATCTCACCAGCAAGATGCATCTGAAGCAAAAATTATTCCTACACAGGTTACCCGTGGGAGGTAATGTTTTGAATCATATTTCAGAATTTAAAGATTTTATCTAATCTAGCTGCAATGGAGGTTAAGTATGAAGAGGAAGATACTGCTCTAATGTTACTTTGTTCACTGCCAAGTTCTTATACCAATTTTCGAGACACCATATTATACAGTCGTGATACTCTCACACTTAATGAAGTTTATGAAGCTTTGAACTCTAAGGAGAAGATGAAATTAATGGTGCCTCATGATGGTTCGAGTTCATCCCAAGCCGAGGGATTATCTGTTCATGGGAGGACAAAGGAAAAGAACTCCAATAATGGAAACAGTGGCAAAAGTAAGAAGGGCTACAGGGGCCGGTTGCAATCCAGAGACAAGAAGTATTGCAGGTATTGCAAGAGAGACGGCCATGACATCTCAGAGTGTTTGAAGTTGCAGAACAAGGAAAAGAGGAAAGGTAACAAACAAGGTGAAAATTCTGCTAACGTTGCTCGTGATGATAGTTCTGATGATGCTCTTGTCGTTATTGTTGGATGTGCTGAGACCAATGATGAGTGGGCACTTGATACTGCATGCACTTTTCATATGTGTCCACATAGAGATTGGTTTAATACTTTTGATTCCACTACTTCTGCTGGTTCCGTTTTGGGTTTTGATAATTCACCATGCAAGATTGAAGGCATAGGTTCTATTCGAATTAAGATGTTTGATGGCATAATCAGAACTTTGACAGATGTGCGGTATATTCCGAAGATGAAGAGAAATCTTATTTCTATGAGTGCCCTTGATGCAAAGGGATACAAGTATTCAGGTGGAGATAGTGTTTTGAAAGTCACCAAAGGTTCCCTTATTATGATGAAAGGTGATTTAAGTTCGACCAATGGTCTTTATTACCTACGAGGGTCTACCGTTTCAGGTAACGCTACTCCCGTTATTTCAAAGAATTCTGATTGTGATGCTGCTAACCTTTGGCATATGTGACTTGGACATATGAGTGAACTTGGTTTAGCAGAGTTAAATAAGAGAGGTCTCCTTGATGGATATGAACCTGGTAAATTGAAATTTTGTGAGCATTATATCTTCGGCAAGCACAAGAGGGTGAAGTTCAATACTTCGACTCATACAGCCGAAGGTATTCTTGATTATGTGCATTCTGATTTATGGGGACCATCTCGCAAGAAGTCACTAGGTGGTGCTAGTTACATGCTGACTATTATTGATGATTCGAGAAAAGTATGGCCTTATTTCTTGAAGCATAAATATGAAGCATTCTCAGCATTTAAGGAGTGGAAGATTATGATTGAAAGACAGACTGAAAAGAAGGTAAAGATACTTCGCACTGATAATGGTATGGAATTCTGTTCTAAGCAATTTAAGAATTATTACAAGTCTGAAGGCATTGTCAGACACTACACCGTTCCTTATACTCCTCAACAAAACGGTGTTGCTGAGCGCATGAACAGGATCATTATTTCCAGAGCCCGTTGCATGTTGTCCAATGCAGGTTTGCATAGGCGTTTTTGGGCTGAGGCCGCTTCCACTGCTTGTTATCTCATTAGCCGTTCACCATCTATTGCTCTTAATAAGAAAACTCCAATTGAGGTATGGTCTGGTTCACCTGCTGATTATTCACAATTGAGAGTTTTTGGTTGCACTACTTATGCTCATGTTGATAATGGAAAATTGGAGCCTAGGGCTGTTAAGTGCATCTTTCTTGGTTATAAGTCTGGTGTTAAAGGTTTTAAATTATGGAATCCTAAAACCCAGAAGGTTGTTATTAGTAGAAATGTTATCTTTAATGAATCTGCTATGTTACATGATGTTTCATCTACTAATGTTCCTGTTGAGAGTGAACAACAGCCTCCTATTCAGCAGCCTACTGTTCAGGTGGAGCATGTTATTGACTCAGGTGATACATCTAGTAATGAAATTGTTGATGCACATGATGAACCCGTCGTTAATGATGATCATGTCACTCCCACTCCAAATCAGCCTATTGTTCCGCCCAGTTGGAATCTTGCACGTGACAGAGTTAGACGGGGTATTAATAAACCTGACAGGTTAATTGAAGAGTGCAATATTGTTTCTTTTGCTTTATCTGTTGCAGAAGAAATTGAAGGTAATTCTGAGCCTTCTTCATATTCCGAGGCTATTATTTCTGGTGATAGTAATAAGTGGATGGCCGCTATGCATGATGAGATGGAATCACTTGAAAAGAATGACACTTGGGATTTTAGTAAAATTGCCTAGAGAGAAGAAACCTATTCGTTGCAAGCGGGTTTTCAAGAGGAAAGAAGGTGTTTCTCCTAATGATGAGACAAGATATAAAGCAAGGTTAGTTGCTAAAGGTTACAGTCAGATTCCAGGTATTGACTATAACGAAGTCTTTTCTCCTGTTGTGAAGCATAGCTCTATTCGCACTTTACTCAGTATTGTTCCCATGCATAATCTTGAGCTTGAACAATTGGATGTTAAAACTGCATTTTTACATGGAGAATTAGAAGAGGATATTTATATGGAACAACCTGAAGGTTTTGTTATTCCTGGAAAAGAAAAGCTTGTCTGTAAGTTAAAGAAATCTCTTTATGGATTGAAGCAATCCCCTAGATAGTGGTACAAGAGATTTGACACCTTTATGCTCTCTCAAGGTTTCAAAAAGTCTAATTATGATAGTTGTGTTTATTTGAAAACTGTCAATGGTTCAACTATTTTTTTGCTCCTTTATGTTGATGATATGCTTATTGCTGCAAAGAGTATGTCACAGATTAATGAACTAAAGAAGCAATTGAGTAATGAATTTGAGATGAAGGATTTGGGTGCAGCAAATAAAATACTTGGCATGGAAATATCCAGAGATAGACCGTCTGGAAAAGTATATCTAAGTCAGAATGGGATATATTGATAAAGTTCTTCGTCGTTTTAATATGCATAATGCCAAGCCAGTAAGTACTCCGTTAGCTACACACTTCAAATTATCATCAGATTTATGTCCTAAGTCAGATGCAGATATTGAGTACATGTCTAGAGTTCCCTATTCGAGTGCAATTGGTTCACTTATGTATGCCATGGTTTGTGCTCGTCCTGATTTATCATATGCATTGAGTGTTGTCAGTAGATACATGGCTAATCCTGGAAAAGAGCATTGGAAAGCAGTTTAGTGGATTTTCAGATACCTGCGAGGTAATTCTAATGCTTATTTACAGTTGGGAAAACTGGAGATGGACTTGTTGGTTTTGTTGATTCTGATTTTGCTGGTGATTTGGATAAGAGAAGATCGCTCACAGGTTATGTTTTCACCATTGGTGGTTGTGCTGTGAGTTGGAGAGCAATTTTGCAGTCTATTGTGGCTTGTTCCACTACTGATGCCGAGTATATGGCTATTTCCGAAGCATGCAAAGAAGCTATCTGGTTGAGAGGTTTGTATTCTGAGCTTTGTGGAGATTCATCTTGCCCTACCGTATTTAGTGACAGTCAAAGTGCTATATATCTTACAAAGAATCTAATGTATCATGAGAGGACAAAGCACATCGATGTCAGATTTCATTATATTCGAGATGTTGTTGCTGAAGGCGATTTAAAGGTATGCAAGATAAGTACTCATGATAATCCTGCTGATATGATGACAAAGCCAGTTCCGACCAATAAGTTTGAGCTTTGCTCAGGCTTAGTTGGTATTTCTCACTAGTCCTATGGACTTTGACGCACAAGGTGTTTATGCTGATTTGGATGGAGTTATTTACTTTCTCTGACTACTGGAGGGAATTTGGATTAAGGTGAAGATTGTTAAATTGTGATCCAAATTCTACCGTATTGGACTAGACGTAGTACATACGGTGTGGGCCTTTGCGTTGGTACCGACGCGTACGAGTACAACTCGTTTACTTGTCCTCCAAGGACTTTCATGTATTACTCTCTTATATACCTCACGTAGTCGCACCTAAAGACGGTATGTCGTCTCGTGCTTGTAATACTCCTCCTCATAGTGATTGCGCCTTCGTGCGTCCGTGGTTTTCTCCCGCAAGGGTTTCCACGTAAAAATCCGTGTCTCTTTGTCTCGTTTATTTCTCGTTATTATCTAACAGATTTCAAAGAACGGCTAAGAGAAGAAACCTTGCTTGATGCAACCGTTGTTGATACACTTGCGCTATCAAGGAATCCTGTTGCGGATGTTAGCGTCAGTAGTAATAGCAGATGTTCAGCCAGCGGGTCAAAGATCAGCCAAGTGGTGTCAAGAGGAAATGAAAGCAGATGCAAGATGGATAAGTCTTACTACTACTTGTGTGTCACAGACGGTGTGTTACACTGCTACTTAAATTAAACTAATACTCTTACGGTGTCTTAGATTCTTACATTGTCTTTAGGAGTCTAAATTATGTTTGTTACTTGAAGGCACTCGCAAAGAGTCACCATATCCTAGTTGCACAAGTGCTTTGTGTGCTTATGCTTGGGTAGGTACATTTCTAGTCAAGGCAATGCTTGCCATGTCGGTTAAATTACACTCCTAGACAAGTTCATTATTTATGAATTTGATCACTAGAGTACATATACTATTTATCTTGAACTCTTGATACTATGTGTACCACATAAACCGAAGCCTTGTAAACTGTAATAATCATTGAGCATGAAGACAAGGGTAGAGAAAAGTGCCCCGAATTTTCTCTGTTTCTCATGTGTGCGTGAATTTGATCCTTGTGCAAAAGCCAACGAGTTTCAATTCCTCTAGCACATGTATTTTCTATGACGGGTTCATTTCTTCCCGAGTTTAATGATAAGAAAGATAAGCTAGAACAGGATTAGCGGCATCACCTGGAGCTCAGGGCGGTGAGGACGTCACGATAAAGTGTTGACTGTCATAGCTGGTCTGGCGCTCAGCTAAAATGTTCCGTGAATACATGACAAAACAATAAAATAAAAATAGAGAACACAGGTAGGCATTATATTTGAGGGAAGCTTCCGTTAAATACAACGAAGCTTCCCTGTCTTATTAGAGATCGATGGAGATTAAATTCAGAAAAACCGCAGGTAGGCAATATATTTGAGGAAGAGGGAGTTACTCTATAGAGAACTACAGAAAGCATTCCCTAGAGAAAAAAGAGGTAAATACACCACGGGTCATAGAACTTGCACGCAGCGGTCACTTTGATGCACAAAGTTGCAAAATACGTGTTTATGGTCACTAAATTTGTGAGACCGTTCAAATACAGTCACCCTCCCCGTTCGCGGGCGTATCCATCTACACCAGCATGGCACGGGCCACTGTCAACGACACATGGACGCATAATTGCACAAAACCCTTGCTTCTTTTTCTTCTTGTGCAAAAAAAAGTCAACCACCGATGGGACCTACCTCTCAGGAGGAGCGATAATTTATCCAAAAAAAGTATGACGACTCTCAAACCCTCAACCTAATGCTAGAACAATACACGTCCCAGCCACTGCACCACATGTATGTACAGAACCATTATGGATAACTACACTTAATGTACAAAAACGGAAATGCTCATGGAGCAGAAATGGTCTGCGGTCCACGCAACCTATTTTGCACTTGTTTATTTTTTTAAAAAATTTGTAGACAGTATGTAAATTATAATGCCAATAATAAGATAACTTTCAAATATTGTTCATGTATTATTCTCAAATAATACTTATGAATTATAAAAATGTTTGTATAAAAATAACAGAAATAATCTTTAAAATATTCATAATTCAAAAAATGTTGTATTGTTACACCTATTTGTGTTATTTTAGAAATTCATGGATCATAAAAAATTGTTCATGTATTATTTCCAAATAATATTTATGAATAATAAAAATATTTTTATTATTATAATACTAATAATTTTTTAAAATCAAACTCATAAACTATTTTAATTATACAATCATTTCAATAATTATATGCACATTTTGTATAGTTCAATGTTTGTATAGTTTACAATATTCATAATTTAAAATCTAAACTGTTGGTATGAATATTTAATCGTGAATAAAAATTATAATTTTGTTGATATAAGTCATTAGTAAAACAAGTTAATATTTATATTACACTAAATAAATATTTTTATTTAAAAAACATTAAACTTTATAAAAGATTATTTGTGCAATTCAAAATATGTACATGCGTTAAAAAAACTACATGACATTTAAAAAAATGTTTAAACACTGTAAAAAATATTTGTGTTAACTAAAAAATGTACATTGCATTAAAAAATGTTGACACACTTAATATATATAATAATAATAATATTTTATTATTTATAAATATTAAAATTACGCGAACAGTTTTTTAATGCACGGCCTAACAGTTTTTTTGTCACCCTGGTTGAGGAATAGTTATTCTTCACCCCCTCTATTTTACCATCAATGCATCGTAATTTTACGTTCCGTAAGTTTTTGTCTTATTTCCGACGCAAAAAGCGACCGTAAGAAAATATATAATTGTCGTAAAAAATATTTTATGTTATGTAAAATTACAAACGTGAAAACATAGTGTAAAATACACATAAACTGCAAATTTTTTTGTCTTATGACCTATATTTTTATTTTCATATGTCAAATTTTACGTAGTGAATTAATAGGAATGTATTTATTTGAATTCCAAATGTAATTTAATTATGAAATGATTGTAAGATTACCTCGGATGAAGAATAACTTATTATGCACTCTGGGTGATGAATAGTATCATTATATATATATATATATATATATATATATATATATATACAATTATGTTCGCATAGTTCAAAAATCTGTTCGCGTTCTTTTTTCAATGCACGAACTTATTTGGAATTACACAATTTTTTTTACAATGTTTAAACAGTTTTTAAAATGGCACGTATTTACATAGAATAAGAGTGATAAAAAACATATACATTGTTTGTCCCCAAACTACATCACATGTCGCAGTTGCCTGGTGGTTAGCTTATGCGCGAGTGAATCATCATGTCATAGGTTCGAACCCGCCAGTTGCACGGGTTATTAGATATATTTCTTCATTAATTTTTTTTTAAAAAGGGTTTCCCCTCGCTTTATTTTATAAAGCACACAACCGAACATCCAGCTTGCTGAGGCCACAGCACAGATAAACCCAAAAGAAAACAAAAGAAAATGAAAGAGAAATAAATGCCGACACCAGCAAATCAACGGAGAAAGGAAGACCGGCAACCGCCGCACCCTCCGACGAAGTACCACCGCGCTCCCAGTATCTCGAAGCGCCTCGCACCAAGCAGCACCTTCAAGAAGGAATGTGACGCCGCCGCCGCTGTTGCCCGAACAAGTTCTAGGGTTTCCCCAGGTACGCGAGGGATGATGGGGAAGGGATATATCCAACGCCCCCCAGGAAGGTCCGATGGCGCCCGCAAACGTCACCGTGTCGGTGCCGGGCAAGCCGACAAGGATTTCTCCCGATCCACAACCACCACCATCACCCCAGGCACTTCGAGATGCACCACTCCGACAGCCGCCCACCAGCTTGTGCCACCACGGTTACCGGACAACCCCGCCGGCTCACTGCAGCTGCCAACACGAGGCCTAGATCGGGCAAGGGGACCCCGGCCACGGAAGCGACCACAACTCGACCGGGGGGAGGGGACAACCTCCACCGCCGCAACGGAGCCGACCGGACGCGGCGACGAGGACTTGCCGGGCCTCGATGACCCGGCCGGGTCCACCTGTACTCGGACAGTCCTGTCGCCACGCTGCAACTCGCCGATCGACGAAGTCCTCACCGCCCGAGACCACCGCCACCATGCCATCACCAGGGAACGACGCCGCTGAACACTGAGCCACCGGCCCGCCCCAACCCCGATGGGGCCCAAATGGGCCCAGATCTGGGCTGGGCGGGCGCCACCAGCCACCAGCGCCACCGCGCCGCCCCACGGCCAACGGCCGCACCGTCGCGTCAAGAGCTACTGTGGCACGTGGCAGCACTGCCGACAAGCCACACCGACGCCGGCCGAGGAGCACCGTCGCCGACCACCACCATTCGAGCATGAGAGGCCGCGCGCGGGGAAGGGCAGACCCGCCGCTGCCAGCACCACGCGGCCGAGGCCCGGCGGCGCTCGCTGGCAGCGGCGGAAGGAAGGAGCCGCGAGGAGGGGACCTGGAGGAGAGTGGCGTCAGGGCCCCCCGGTCGCCTCGCCCGGGGAGGCGACGCGGGGGGGGGGTACGAGGGGAAGGGGGAAGGTGGAGGGAGGGGCGACGGCCGGCTCCGGCGGCGACTGCGGCTCCACGCGGGGGAGCCGGCGGCGGCGGCGGTGCGGAAACCCTAGGCGGAAGGGTCGCGCGGGTTCCCTCATTAATTTTTTCAGTCTGCGTTGATAGGATATATAAGGTTGTCGTGCTAATTAACCATTAGGTACTGTTGTTGTGGTTGTTGTCCAAGCGAGCCACCCAGTAATACGTCGTGGGATCGAAATCCCTCCACTATTTTTTTATTTGAGGGCTTTTCTACAAAAATCTATTATACAAGAACATTTACAGCGGCTGACAGCGGGCCCATGTCATGCTGGCAACTACGGATACGCATACATACGGTGAGAGTGACTGTATTTGAACGGCCACGCAAGTTTAGTGACCACAAACACGTATTTTGCAACTTTGTGCAGTAAAGTGACCGTCGTGTGCAAGTTCTAAGACCTCTGAAGTATTTACCTCAAGAGAAAAAAATAAGAGGATGTATTGATAGCTAGACAGATACATGCAAGAGTTAAAAAAAATTGCGAGAAAACTTTCGATTTATTCATCTTCAATCATGAAAGTACAACGAACACCAAAAATAAAATTTACATCCAAATCTGTAGGTCACCTAACAACAACTACAAGTAAGAGTTAATGATAGTCAATGTTGGTCGATCAATCCTGCAGAGCAGCAATATTCTTCAACGATCTTGTTGTTGCGTGTCGCTGTCGCCCGAGCATAGATAGCGAGAAGTAATGAATGCATTGGGACTGAGATCAATATCCATATGCCCGTATAAGAAATAGATAAATATCCATATCACTAGTAGAAAACAGGGCTATGGTCCAGGCTGGCTCAGCCCATTAGTCCCGGTTCAGTGTAGAACCGGGACTAATGTGGGCATTGGTCCCAGTTCGTGAGCTCAGGGGGCCGGCCGGGCCACGTGGGCCATTGGTCCCGGTTCGTGTGGACCTTTTGGTCCCGGTTGGTGGGACGAACCGGGACCAATGGGCCTCGCTCCTGGCCCACCACCATTGGTTCTGGTTGGTGGCCTGAACCGGGACCAAAGGCTCCCCTTTAGTCCCGGTTCTTGCAACAAACCGGGACCAATGAGGTGCCTATATATACCCTCGCCCGCGAGCAGAGCACTCCAGTGCTCTGTTTTTCTCTGGCCGGCGAGGGGAGGGGTTTGTGGTGCTCTAGCTCACCTCCTATGCACATGAGGTGTTCGATGGAATGCCCGAGCCACACTACTTAAACTTTCTCCTCTCGAAGCTCGACCTCCAAGCTCCATTTTCCTCGAGATTTGTCTAGATTTAGCGGTCCGTCACGCCCCGTCCCCGTCTTCACCGCCGTCGATCACCCGCGCTGATCTCACCACCGACACCACCGTGGTGAGCCTCTTGTTCTTATCTTCTTTCTGAAAGGAAACATATTCTTACTTGTCTGTTTAGATAGATACTTGTATCATTTTCTTACATTTATTATTGCATCTTATATAGTGCGATGGTTTTGGTATCCGCCCCCGTCGGCCCTCGTCCTGTCTATGATTCGGATTTGGTATGTATATTATCTTCATAACTATTGGTTCATTTATTGTTTATGAAAATTATGCCGACCAATGTGACATAGATTTTATTTATCTAGGATGTATGTGAATCGGAAATGCCAACCGACCCTATTGTCGAGAGGTTAAATTTAGTTGAAGAAGAAAACAATTTGTTGAAGGAAAAAATAAAAAAAATTGAGGAGGAGAAGATGATATTGGAGTTGCATGTTGCGGATGTCGTCGATGATCACAAGATCAAGATGGATGCAATGCGCTTGAAGATTAGAAAGATTAGAAAATATGCAATTCATACCGAGGCTTGGTATCATTATGCCGTTGGATCAATTGTTACCTTGGTTGCGATTATGATCGCATTTGTTTTCGCATTGAAATGTTTTACATAGTTTCAAATGTATGGTTTAATTAATTAGATGCTCTGGAGAGCTATATGTTGTTAGATGAGAACTATGTATGCACTTTGGTTTTAATGTGATGATGAACTTCTATTAATTTGGACACTTAATTATATATAATGCACGCAGATGAACCGGCAATGGATGTACGGTGACAGACACACCTGCGAGTACATTAAGGGCGTGCATGAGTTTCTCGATGCGGCTGAGGCAAACAAGCAGAATGTTTTATGTGTTGTCCATGCACTGAATGTGGGAATACGAGGTCTTACTCTAACCGGAAAATCCTTCACTCCCACCTGCTTTACAAGGGTTTCATGCCACACTATAATGTTTGGACGAGGCACGGAGAAATAGGGGTTATGATGGAAGACGGCGAAGAAGAAGAGTACGATGACAACTATGTGCCCCCTGAATACGGTGATGCTGCAACGGGGGGAGCTGGTGAAGATCAAGAGGAACCAGACGATGTGCCCAGATGATGCTGCCACGGGTGAAGCTGCTGAAGATCAAGAGGAACCAGACGATGTGCCCGATGATGATGATCTCCGCCGGGTCATTGTCGATGCAAGGACGCAATGCATTAGTCAAAAGGAGAAGCTGAAGTTCGATCGCATGTTAGAGGATCACAAAAAAGGGTTATACCCCAATTGCGAAGATGGCAACACAAAGCTCGGTACCGTACTGGAATTGCTGCAGTGGAAGGCAGAGAATGCTGTGGCTGACAAAGGATTTGAGAAGCTACTGAAAATATTGAAGAAGAAGCTTCCAAACGATAACGAATTGCCCGACAGTACATACGCAACAAAGAAGGTCGTATGCCCTCTAGGATTGGAGGTGGAGAAGATACATGCATGCCCTAATGACTGCATCCTCTACCGCGGTGCCTACAAGGATCTGAACGAATGCCCGGTATGCGGTGCGTTGCGGTATAAGATCAGACGAGATGACCCTGGTGATCTTGACGGCGAGCCCCTCAGGAAGAGGGTTCCTGCGAAGGTGATGTGGTATGCTCCTATAATACCACGGTTGAAACGTCTGTTCAGAAACGAAGAGCATGCCAAGTTGATGCGATGGCACAGTGAGAACCGAAAGAAAGATGGGAAGTTGAGAGAACCTGCTGACGGGTCGCAGTGGAGAAAAATCGAGAGAAAGTACTGGGATGAGTTTGCAAAGGACCCAAGGAATGTATGGTTTGCTTTAAGCGCGGATGGCATTAATCCTTTCGGGGAGGAGAGCAGCAATCACAGCACCTGGCCCGTGACTCTATGTATGTATAACCTTCCTCCTTGGATGTGCATGAAGCGGAAGTTCATTATGATGCCAGTTCTCATCCAAGGCCCTAAGCAACCCGGCAACGAAATTGATGTGTACCTAAGGCCATTAGTTGAAGAACTTTTACAGCTGTGGAATGGAAACGGTGTACGTACGTGGGATGAGCACAGACAGGAGGAATTTAACCTTAAGGCGTTGCTGTTCGTGACCATCAACGATTGGCCCACTCTCAGTAACCTTTCAGGACAGACAAACAAAGGATACCACGCATGCACGCACTGTTTAGATGACATTGAAAGTATATACCTGGACAAATGCAGGAAGAATGTGTACCTGGGCCATCGTCGATTTCTTCTGACCCACCATCAATGTCGAAAGAAAGGCAAGCATTTCAAAGGCGAGGCAGATCACCGGAAGAAGCCCGCCATGCGCACCAGTGATCACGTGCTTGCTATGGTCAATGATTTACACTACGTAATCTTTGGAAAGGGTCCCGGTGGACTAGCTGTTCCGAATGACGCTGAGGGACACGCACCCATGTGGAAGAAGAAATCTATATTTTGGGACCTACCCTACTGGAAAGACCTAGAGGTCCGCTCCTCAATCGACGTGATGCACGTGACGAAGAACCTTTGCGTGAACCTGCTAGGCTTCTTGGGCGTGTATGGGAAGACAAAAGATACACCCGAGGCACGAGAGGACCTGCAACATTTGCAGGAAAAAGACGGCATGCCTCCGAAGCAGTATAAAGGTCCTGCCAGCTACGCTCTTACGAAAGAAGAGAAAGAAATCTTCTTTGAATGCCTGCTCAGTATGAAGGTCACGACTGGCTTCTCGTCGAATATAAAGGGAATAATAAATATGCCAGAGAAAAAGTTTCAGAACCTAAAGTCTCATGACTGCCACGTGATTATGACACAACTGCTTCCGGTTGCATTGAGGGGGCTTCTACCGGAAAACGTTCGATTAGCCATTGTGAAGCTATGTGCATTCCTCAATGCAATCTCTCAGAAGGTGATCGATCCAGAAACTGTACCAAGGCTAAGGAGTGATGTGGCGCAATGTCTTGTCAGTTTCGAGCTGGTGTTCCCACCATCCTTCTTCAATATCATGACGCACGTCCTAGTTCATCTAGTTGACGAGATTGTCATCCTGGGGCCCGTATTTCTACACAATATGTTCCCCTTTGAGAGGTTCATGGGAGTCCTAAAGAAATATGTCTGTAACCGCGCTAGGCCAGAAGGAAGCATCTCCATGGGCCATCAAACAGAGGATGTTATCGGGTTTTGTGTTGACTTCATTCCTGGCCTTAACAAGATAGGTCTCCCTAAATCGCGGTATGAGGGGAGACTGACTGGAAAAGGCACTCTTGGAAGAGACTCAATAATATGCAGGGACGGATATTCTTGGTCTCAAGCACACTACACAGTTCTACAGAGCTCTACCTTGGTGACCCCGTATGTCGATGAACACAAGAACAGTCTGCGCTCCAAACACCCGGAGTAGTGCGACGACTGGATTACATGTGAACACATCAGGACTTTCAGCAGTTGGTTGGAAACACGTCTCAGAGGTGACAACACTGTTTGTGATGAGTTGTACTTGTTGTCCAGGGGACCATCTTTGACTGTATTGACTTACAAAGGATACGAGATAAATGGGAATACATTTTACACGATCGCCCAAGATCAAAAGAGCACCAACCAAAACAGCGGTGTCCGCTTTGATGCAGCAACCGAGAGCGGAAAGGACACATATTATGGTTACATAGTGGACATATGGGAACTTGACTACGGACCTGATTTTAAGGTCCCTTTGTTTAAGTGCAAATGGGTCAATCTGTTAGGCGGCGGGGTACAGGTAGACCCACAGTACGGAATGACAACAGTGGATCTGAAAAATCTTGGGTACACTGACGAACCGTTCGTCCTAGCCAATGATGTAGCACAGGTTATCTATGTGAAGGACATGTCTACCAAACCGAGAAAAAGAAAAGATAAGGAAGCGAATACATCATACGATGAGCCAAAGCGCCACATAGTTCTTTCAGGAAAAAGGGACATCCTGGGAGTGGACGGCAAGACAGACAAGTCTGAAGATTATGAAAAGTTTCATGAAATTCCTCCCTTCAATATCAAGGCTGACCCAAGTATCCTGATAAACAATGAAGATTATCTATGGTTACGGCGCAATAATCAAATGACACAAGCGAAGAAAAAGTGAAGACTTTCTCCTGCAATAAGCAAATGCTATGTGGGTGAAATTATGATACCATCCCAACTCTCAACTTTTTCAGAGTTCATTTGAAATGCTTTCATGTCTTATGGTTCAAAACTTTGATACTTCGAAAGTGATTGTCCATTTTGTACACGAAGTGCATCAAGTTTTTTTCATAACCCTCTCTACTTTTTGGAACATGCTATGTGGGTGAAATGATGATACCATGCCAACTTTCAACCTTTTCAGAGTTCATTTTGAAATGCTTTCCAATTTCAGAGTCATTTAGCTCAAAGAATGAATTAATAGCAAACAAAATGAACTACAAAACTTTTATGAAAATAAAAACAATCAATTAAAATATTATGTTATGATCAACTAAAATAAAACTATAATATTCTTCAATAGCAAAAAGAATATAATTTGTGTGACCTAAAATCAAACTATAAGTATTTAATTGTAAGTATAAATAAAAAATAAATAGCAAAGAAGAAAAAAATTCTAATTTTATAGTAAAGTTATTCATAAACTAGTGATTCACACAAATTTTAAAAAATTCAAATTTAAACTATTTATAATTTAAAACTAATGGCACTAACAGAAAGTTTATATTTTTTGTGACCTAAAAGCAAAAAGAAATCACTAAAAAACTGTAAGTATTTAGTTTTAAGTAGAAATAAAAAATAAATAGAAAAAAAATTCTAATTTTATAGTAAAGTTATTCATAAACTAGTGATTCACACAAATTTTTAAAAATTCAAATTTAAACTATTTAAAATTTAAAACTAATGGCACTAACAGAAAATTTATAATTTTTGTGACCTAAAAGCAAAAAGAAATCACTAAAAAACTGTAAGTATTTAGTTTTAAGTAGAAATAAAAAATAAAAAACCAAAAAAATGTAGAAATAAAAAAGAAAAAACCAAAAAAAATGCCACCTACTGGGCCTCCACGGCCTGAATACGACTAGAAACCCTACATGGGCTAGGATTCAGGTCCGCAGAAGGCCCAATAGGCCCACAGGCAAAGCAGTGTCAAATTAGGCCCATAGGTCTGCTGTTCAGAGGAGTTCGAGAGGGAGGAGGCAGCAGAGCTTATAAACTGGTGTTGGGCGCTGTCAACTAGCGATGTGGGACTAAACTTATGGGCGCGGGGCAGCACAAGGGTATTGGTCCCGGTTGGTGGCCCTAACCGGGACTAAAGGTGGCATTGGTCCTGGTTGGTGGCACTAGCCGTGACCATTGCCCCCCTTTAGTCCCGGTTGGTGCCACCAACCGGGACCAATGGGCTTCGCTTCCCGCCCTTTGGGCTGCCGAAAAGAGGCCATTGGTCTCGGTTTGTGGCACCAACCGGGACTAATGCCCACCTTTAGTCCCGGTTGCTGCCACGAACCGAGACTAAAGCCTCTTCTATATAAGGCCACACTTTGGAATTTTTCATTCTCATCTTGCAGTTGCCGCCCCTGACGCCGCCAGGCTGCCCCGACGCCGCCCCGCCCCCATAGTCGCCGTCGCCCGCGACGCGTGCCGCCACGGCCCGCCCCCGTCGCCGTCACCCTCGTCCCTGCCCCGACGTGCACCGCCCCGTCCCGCCCTCGCCGTCGCCCGCGCCGGCCCCTTGCCCGACGCCCGGCGCCCCGGCTACCGTCCCCGTCACCGCATCCCCGAGCCGGCCGTCCTCGTCGCCGGACTCCAACCGTCGCCGCCCCCCTCAAAGTGAGCCCCCCTCTCGAGTGCCACTCTTGCGCCACCCGAGCGCCCTTGCTCCGCCCCTGCTCCATGGTCGCCGCCGCCCGAGCGCCCCGGCTCCGCCCCTGCGCCCTTGCTCTGCCCCTGCTCCGCCGGCCCCGAGCGCCCGAGGAGAAGTAGAGGAGAGGAGAAGTGGAGCAGCAGCAACGCGCTGTCCACTTTTCTGAATTTTTTGGAACAGGAGGAATTTTTTTGTCCATATAGAAGGTGTTTGATGAAATACTAGATGGCTTTGGTCATTTTTGGAATTTTAAAAAAAAAATTGTGGTGAGGTACTAATGCAAGACAAAGGCGATGGCAAAATTTCAGAATTTTTGGAGAGGTTTAGAATAGGTTTTCAACAAGTTATTTGAATCCGATTCAAATTTCATTTGAATGAAATTTGAAAATTTTGAACTATGGATCAGAATATGCTAAATATGTCAAAAATGTTTTTTATATGATGTTTTTTTTTCATATATGTATTCATTTTTTTATTTAGGTTGTTAATTAGTAGATATCGATTTTAGGTTAGTGTAGAGGAAAAAGTAAAATAAGGAAAAGGAAGAAAAGAGGAAGAAGGAAGAAGAAGAAGAATAAAAGGAAGGAGTTTGGAAAGGAAAATAAGAAGAGGAAGGATTCTTTTTTTTTCTTCGATCTTCTCCTCTATTTTGTTCATGGATATATGCTAAAGAAAACGAGGGGGGTGATAGATGATGATGAGGGGTCGAGAGTGGGACGAGAGGTGTTGAGGGGAGAAAAAATATGTTATCAGGGACGAGGGTCATCGAGGGGTCGAGAGAGGGATGAAGGGTCGAGAGAACTAAATAAGAAGAAGAAGAGGAGAGGAAGAAGAGGAGAAATAAATAAGAAGAAGAAAAAAGAAGGGGAAGAAGAGGGAGAAGAAGAGGAGAGGAAGAAGAGGAAGTCTTCTCCTCTATTCTTTCTTTTCTTCTTTTTTCTTCTTCTTCTTCCTCTTTATTTTATCGGGAACGAGGGTCGTCGAGAGGTCGAGGAGCGGTAGAGGAGAAACCCTAAATAGAAAGTATCATCGGTGTGAGATACATGTACCGTCGGTGTCGGACACTACACCCACATCCCACAAGTGGCGCGGGCTTTGACGCCCACGTCACTTGTGGGACGTGGATGTAGTGTCCGACACCGAAGGCCACATGTATCTCACACCCACGATACTTGCTAGCTATTTAGGGTTTCCTCTACCGAAAAGAAGAGGAGAAATAAATAAGAAGAAGAAAAAAGAAGAAAAAGAAGAGGAGAAGAAGAAAGGAATAGTGGAGAAGAAGAGAAAATAGAATATATTCTATTTTCTCTTTTCTCCACTATTCCTTTCTTCTTCTCCTCTTTTTTTTCTTCTTTTCTTCTTCTTATTCTTCTTCTTATTCTTATTAGCCGGAAGTAGAGAGAGGTTTCCTAGTGTCAAAGTATTGAAGAAATCCATGCCTTCATCATTAGCCGGAAGTAACCAGGGCATGTTGGTACGAAGTTCTGCAAAGTTGTTTTGGAATGGAGTCCCGGATAGAATAATCCGCCTTTTGGTACCAATTCAGCAAAGGCCTTCCAAATAGCGATATTCGGAAGGCTCTTGCTGAACTTTGTACCAAAAGGCGGATTATCCTATCTGGGAGTCTGTTCCAGAACAACTTTGAAGAGCTTCGTACCATCATGCACATGTTACTTTCGCCTAATGATGAAGACATGGTTTTGTTGAATCCTGAGACACTACGCAACCTCCCGACCCCTCGGCGATCCTATCGAACATGAGAGGAAGAAGAGGATAAAAAAAGAAGAGGAAGAAGAAAAAAAAGAGGAGAAGAAAGAATAGAGGAGATCTTCTCCTCTATTCTTTCTTCTCCTCTTATTTTTCTTCTTCTTCCTCTTTTTTTTATCGGGAACGAGGGTCGTCGAGGGACATAGATGTAGTGTCGTCGTTGTCGATATATACCCCCTCCCGATAGCTTACTATGATTAGGTAGCTAGTTCTACGTTTGGCACTAATATATCCATCTGTCATGTTTGAATAATAATTGCCATGTTGTAAATATTTGTAGAAACTATGGACACCGCCCTAGACGAAGCAACAAAAGAAGCGTTGTTGAGGGACATAATCGCAGAAGGAAGTGATGCCATCTCGTTGTTTCTCAACGAAACCGATGGTCTGGAAGGAGAGGGTGAACAAGCTGGCTACGATGACCTAATGCCGGTGCAAGAAGAAGAACATGAGGACGGCTCCGGTGACCGAACCGAGTCCGGCCAGGTATATATATTAGTTAAGCCTATGCTGACTAGCTGATTGATGCATTCATTGTTTTGGTATGTACACATATTAATTAAGTCTTTGTTCTTTTTTCTAGCCCTCCGGCGAGCACAACTTCAGTAAAGAGACGAGGCCCGAAGAAAAAGTTGAGCTCGGATGAAAAGTTTGAGATCATAGCAATCGCGCCCGACGGCCAACCTATTGAACCCCTCCGGACAAAGAGCGCATTTGTTGCTCAGTGCGGGGTTCTGGTTAGGGACAAGATCCCGATAAGCATCCAGCAATGGTTTAAGCCGGCTACAGAAGACCCTGAGGTCTCTTATGTCAATGATATGCAGAAAAATGATCTTTGGACTGAGCTGAAGTCAAATTTCACCCTACCGCCTGAGGATAATCCAGAGAACCCAGTTAAAGAGAAATTAATCAAGTCTTTTTCTCTAAAGAGGATGGCAGAACTATTCAAGAGGTGGAAGAAAGAGCTGAATAAGTTTGTCGAAAATAATGAGACACCAGAATTTAAGGGCAGATATGAGAATATCAGAGATCACTGGCCCGCATTTGTGGCCCACAAGACATCGGAAAAGAGTAAGAAGATGTCGGCGACAAACAAGCAAAATGCTGCGAAGAAGAAGCTTCACCATCGCACGGGGTCAGGTGGCTACCTCGTAGCCCGGCCTAAGTGGTCCAAGACTGAGAATGATCTGGTTCATAAAGGGATCGAACCAGAGACAATTAACTGGCCAGACCGTTGCCGGACTTGGTTCTTCGGGGCTGGCGGAACACTGGACCCTGTAACAGGGAAGTGCATTTGGACGAACGATCAAATGGACATACCAGTCAGTAAGCTTAAGCAGTATATCGAAGCAGCGCAGGAAGGGACGTTCTTTCTAGACAGAGAGAACGACGAGCTCACAATGGCCGTTGGGAATCCTGAGCACCCTGGACGGACACGAGGCACGCCAGGCTCCATTCCGTGGAAGGTTGGGTTTCCGGACGCAGGCGGTTATAAATCCCATGAGAGGAGGAAAAAAGTGCAACAGACCCAAATGCAGGCGCTGCAAGCAAGGGTAGATGCGATAGAGGAACGAGAAGCAAATCGCAGCAAACGTACTGCCGAATCCTCCCCCGAAGCTACCCCGCCATCTCAGCGCAGAAGCAGCATGGCTTCCATCGAGCTGCTTCAGCCGGAGCATGCCTTGACGGCTCCTGCCAGCTATCCCGTGGATGCTATAACAGAGTCTCAAAATTGCCACCTTATGACGCAATGGATGAATTTGAAGGTCAAGGCGGCTGTTGGCTCTGTTTTTCCTACTGAACCCGACGCAACTTTTCACTGCCGGCCGATTCCAGAAGGATATGCTAGGGTGATGGTGGATGAGATAACGGAGGGATTTGAGGACCTCCAGCTTGACCACCCTACCGGTGAAGGGGAGACTCGGCTGGGGTCTGCTTTGAAGACTCCATGCCTATGGCGGAAGGAGCTCATCAACCTTCCGAACTGGACGCCACCGCCTCCTCCTCCTCCGGCGAGTCAGGGCACTCCGCCTCCACCGCCTCCTCCTCCGGCGAGTGACGATCAGGGCCCTCGGCCGGCTCCTTCTCCGGCGCGCGGTGGCACTCCGCCTCCTTCTCCGCCTGCGCCGACGCGCCCGAGCAGCCAGCCTCCTCCTTCTCCGCCTCGTCAGCAAGGGCGGAAGAGACCTGCCGCCGCTCCAGCTGCTCCGGCGTGTCGTAGTCCTTCTCCTCCGCCTCTTAAGCAAGTAAAGAAGACAACCGCTATGTCTGCTCGGTCGGCGTCTAGCAGTACAACCAGAGGCGGGAGGACATACAGATTCGGTCCTTCTCTGAAGACTCCAGAGAAGTTACCATACGAGAGGACCCAGGAGGAGAATGCCGAGATCGCGCGAGAAGAAGTTAAGAAATTCTTTGAAGGGGTGAAAGCAAAGAAACATCCACCTCCGGAGGAGAAGGTAGATCGGGTGAAAGTGAAGCGCACTCTGGCTGCCCTGACAAAACCACCGAAGTCTGATTCGCCGAAAGGAAACTATGACCGCATTATTGGAAAGGAATTTGCCGAAGCGGAGCGGTCGGGAAGTACTGTCAGTGATCAAAGGCTGAAAGAACGACGAACTGGGAAACAAATTGCCCAGCTCGGCGAACAAGCGAAGCAATCGTGCCCCCCGCTCAAGGTGCCTAGCCACAACGTCGATAATGATCCGAGGATGGTGCCCGGTTATAGCAATCTTGCAGATTACCTGCCCGACGAAGTACATTATGAACCCATGGACGTGCAGATACAAAGATACGAGTACGGGAAGCCTCTCATCAAAGATGAAAGATCTCTATCAACGATGATGCGAAGATTGCATGATTGGTACTTGAAAATCTGCAGAGACTCTGGGGAGAGGAGTACTTTGTATGCGAGAGTTAAACCGGAGCATGAACTCGTTGGAATTGATCTGTTGCATGTTCCATTTGAGGAGTTCTATCAGTTCTTCAATCAATTGGCCCTCAATAAAACAACGGTCGCCTGCTACTGTCTGTAAGTAGTACTACTTCTGTCATTAAGTTTCTCTATATAGCTTAGCTCTTTCATTGCATGTATTTATAATCATCCTCACTATATTATGCAGATTGAAGATCGTCGAATTGAAGAAAAGACAAGTCGGTGATATTGGGTTCATTAACACATATCTCATAGATGCAACTCAGGTTAAACTTCATGCCGCAGCTACCGAGGCCAGCTTGCTACGATCGTTCATAATAAATCAAAACAAAGATATAATACTCTTTCCTTACAACTTCAGGTGAGTGTTACTGTCTTGTGCGTATTCGGTTTCCCTTATATATTAGTCAAGGTTATAGTAATGTAATTGATGAGTTATGCATGTGTGTGCAGTTACCACTATATTCTCCTAGAGATTAAGCTTGAGCAGGGAGTAGTAACCGTCTTGGACTCTAAACGAAAAGATCCCAAGGAGTATGCGGACATGACTGAAATCCTCAAGAAGTAAGTTAAATCGATCATTATTCACCATATCAGCAACTTTGTTCATTTCCTGATATCAAGTAATTGTTTTCTTTGTCCGGCAGGGTTTGGAGAAAATTCACCAAAACAGTTCCGGGACTGCCGAAGGAGCTGGAATTTAGACACCCGAAAGTAAGTACTATAGTAGCATGTTCCGCGCATCTCCTAGTGACTTAAGCGCTAGTTTCATCAATACCATTTAGCATTCTTGCTTATCAGTTTGATTGACCTCTATTTCTTGTAAAGTGGTTGTGGCAGGAACAAGGGAATGATTTCTGTGGATACTACATCTACGAGTCCATCCGCCACACGACCTGTGAGCGGGGCGGGTACTCTAACGAACAATATGAAGTACGTAAATAACAACATTCACAATTTTATTTTATTACCATCATTTGTGTTGAGTTTCATTCATTTATATATATGTATATATGTATTGACCCCCTTCTTCAAATTAGATGTTTCGGAAGCGGGATGAACTCCTAGCACCAGCTCGCATGCGAGCAATTCAAGAGGAATTGGCGGCATTCTTTCTTGACCACGTGATCCCTGAAGACGGAGAATTCTATGTGGACCCTGAGTCCGTATGATTATATTTGTAAGAGATAATTATTGTATATATGTAGCCGGTAGTGTCAGATAGATATACGAGAACTTGTTGTTCGACCAATCTCTCAGAGAAGGAGAGGTGGTCGATATCACTTCTCTCTGTATATATGCATATATGTTCATGACGATCTTCTGTTTCCTTCGTTTGCTTACTAGCTAGCTAGCGTGTCTAGTCCTCTCTATATACGTATGTATAGTACGTAGCGTCGACCAAGCACGGACATAAGAGAGGACACTTCTCTCTATTAATTATAACTAGCTAACACAATATATGAAACACCTAAATTAACCCCGCAAAACCCCCAACCCCCCCCCTTTCAAAAAAAAAAACAAAAACCCCAGCCACAGAAGTGCTGACGCGTGGATGCCTATTGGTCCCGGTTGATGCCACCAACCGGGACCAAAGGGTCTCCTGACTGGGCTCTGCGCAATGCCCACGTGGAGGGCCTTTAGTCCCGGTTCTGGATTGAATCGGGACTAAAAGGGGGAGGTATTAGTACCGACACTTTAGTCCCGGTTCCGGAACCGGGACTAAAGGCCCTTACGAACCGGGACTATAGGCCCTTTTTCTACCAGTGACTTGCCGGGCCTCGATGACCCGGCCGGGTCCACCTGTACCCGGACAGTCCTGTCGCCACGCTGCAACTCGCCGACCGACAAAGTCCTCACCGCCCGAGACCACTGCCACCATGCCATCACCAGGGAACGACGCCGCTGAACACTGAGCCACCGGCCCGCCCCAACCCCGATGGGGCCCAAATGGGCCCAGATCTGGGCTGGGCGGGCGCCACCAGCCACCAGCGCCACCGCGCCGCCCCACGGCCAACGGCCGCACCGTCGCGTCAAGAGCTACTGTGGCACGTGGCAGCACCGCCGACAAGCCACACCGACGCCGGCCGAGGAGCACCGTCGCCGACCACCACCATTCGAGCATGAGAGGCCGCGCGCGGGGAAGGGCAGACCCGCCGCTGCCAGCACCACGCGGCCGAGGCCCGGCGGCGCTCGCTGGCAGCGGCGGAAGGAAGGAGCCGTGAGGAGGGGACCTGGAGGAGAGTGGCGTCAGGGCCCCCCGGTCGCCTCGCCCGGGGAGGCGACGCGGGGGGGTACGAGGGGAAGGGGGAAGGTCGAGGGAGGGGCGACGGCCGGCTCCGGCGGCGACTGCGGCTCCGCGCGGGGGAGCCGGCGGTGCGGAAACCCTAGGCGGAAGGGTCGCGCGGGTTCCCTCATTAATTTTTTCAGTCTGCGTTGATAGGATATATAAGGTTGTCGTGCTAATTAACCATTAGGTACTGTTGTTGTGGTTGTTGTCCAAGCGAGCCACCCAGTAATACGTCGTGGGATCGAAATCCCTCCACTATTTTTTTATTTGAGGGGCTTCTTATGTAAATAAAAGAAAAGCTGAGGGCTTTTCTACAAAAATCTATTATACAAGAACATTTACAGCGGCTGACAGCGGGCCCATGTCATGCTGGCAACTACGGATACGCATACATACAGTAAGAGTGACTGTATTTGAACGGCCTCGCAAGTTTAGTGACCACAAACACGTATTTTGCAACTTTGTGCAGTAAAGTGACCGTCGTGTGCAAGTTCTAAGACCTCTTAAGTATTTACCTCAAGAGAAAAAAAATAAGAGGATGTATTGATAGCTAGACAGATACATGCAAGAGTTAAAAAAAAATTTGCGAGAAAACTTTCGATTTATTCATCTTCAATCATGACAGTACAACGAACACCAAAAATAAAATTTACATCCAAATCTGTAGGTCACCTAACAACAACTACAAGCAAGAGTTAATGATAGTCAATGTTGGTCGATCAATCCCGCAGAGCAGCAATATTCTTCAACGATCTTGTTGTTGCGTGTCGCTGTCGCCCGAGCATAGATAGCGAGAAGTAATGAATGCATTGGGAATGAGATCAATATCCGTATGCCCGTATAAGAAATAGATAAATATCCATATGCCCGTCCTCCTCCTAGATTAAATATCTCTTGGAGTACATTGGTAACGTTTCACCTGCACAGGAAGCACAAACCCATAAGAGGCCAGCCGCAAGTTGACACTGACTGGTCCAATAATAATACTTGCGCGCCTACTAATTGATTAAGGATAAACTAGCTAGGTACATACCTCGCACCCTCTCCACATCAGCTTCATTCGTGTAATATCATCTTCCGAGATCAGGGGCACACAATTCAGTTCTAGGTACTTGAGGGACGATGGAAGGTTCTCGGGGAGCTTGCCTATCTTCTGGAACCAAAAAAGCTCTAGGCGTGAAAGCTTTGCCATTGTTCCATCCTCCATCGTCCACTCCTCAGTAGAAAATCTAGAAAGTTTTAACTCTTGCAATCGAGGAAACCCTTGGGCAGAGCACGACATGGTCCGGCCCTTGTATCCAGACAAGTCCAATACCAAAAGACAGGGAAGCTTCTCCAGCACTGGCATTGGATCTTGTTCAATGACATAAGCTTGTAGAACAAGACTCCGCAGGGTTCGTGGGAACTCAGTGGGCAGCCTATCGAGTAAACGAAATTTTGCGAGAAAAAGATCAACCAAGTGAGGCATGTTTGCAAATATCTTAATCATCTCCGCCGGTATAGACCCAATTCTCACAGAGAGGGTTCTCAGTTGATTCAGCTGTCCCAAGAAAATGACCATGTCATCATAGCAGTATTTAGTGCCACTGCCAACGGATGAAAGATTCAACTCAAAGGTCTGGAGCTCTTTATGCTGCACTCTCACGCTTCTTCTGGGTGGTGGTGGAGAAAACCAATTACTAAGGAAAACATGCCTTAGTGTAGGGATATCCCAAAAGGAGTTTGGTACTCGTGAGAGCAAATATGTTCCCCTGAGATCAATAGTCTGCAAGTAAAGGAGTTGTCCAATTGAAGAAGGGAGTGCCATGTCTTTGCAACTTCGCAACCTGAGGCGTCTTAGGTGAATGCACCAATTAATTACCCTGCAGAACTTCACCAAGCTTGAGTCTTCGATATGAACAACTCTTAGGAACCTCAAGGTAGGCAGGGACACAGATGAGAGTCCAAAGCCAAGCAGAGTTCTGATATTAAGTGTCTCTGGTAAAATTTTGCCACTCAAAGTTTGAAAAGAAGAACGATAATATATCATTTTCTGAGATGATGACACACCAGTTTGGCCTGCAATTTTTTACGAGAATCCACGCATCAGTCAGAAGCCAACAAGATATATTGAAGCAAAAGTTTTAACCATATATACATATACAACGGAAGGAGCATGACCTGTAGTTTTGTCAATGACATCAAGAAAACCATCTTGTCTTGCTTCTTCTATGCACCAATCGCGTAAGATATCATGAATCCTTATTGTCTCAATCCATCCGTGTGCTTTGCTTCTATCAACAGCTTGGACCAAGCACCTTTGAGCCAACTCGGTTATGTACTTGCGTGCTGTTTCTTCTAGTTTATGTCTTGGTGCATATGGAATGAAGCTTTCTGCTATCCATAATTCAATAAGGTCCGACACATATATTATATAATCCTCGGGAAAAGCAGCAAGATAGAGAAAACAAGATCTTAAATAACGATTTGGTAAGTCCTTGTAACTGCGAGCTAATATGTTGCGCATCATCTCTGTCTTTCTAGTTGATGGCCAACCCAGTAGTACGTCCGACCATGCTTGTAAAGATAGATTCTTTGATAAATAACCCCCCAAAACTGCAAGTGCAAGTGGCAATCCATTACATTTCTTTGCTAGCTTCCTTCCTAGCTCTTCAAATTCGTCCACATCACGCAAGACAGCTCTTCTGTACGATGGCAAAGCTTTGCCACTGAAGAGTTCCCAACTTTTCTCTTCATCCAGTTTCTTCAAGGCATGCACATGAGTCGGCATTTCAACATGGTTTGCAACATCAAACTTTCTTGTGGTTAGCAGTACTCTACTCCCATTGGTTGCATCTGGAAATGCTGTAACAGTTTGATTTATCTGCTCCCATGTATCTGCCTCCCACACATCATCGAGAACTACCAAGTATCTCTTCTGCAACAGAAAGTCACTAATCTTCTTTCCCACATCAAACTCCTGCATTTGATCAATTTCTCTAGACTCCTTTTTGTCTCCCACAATTTGCTTCATAATATCCTTCAATAAATCAATGCCCTTGAATGTTTGAGAAACAGTCACCCAAGCAACAGTCTCAAAGTGTTGTTTGACTCTAGACGAAGTGTATATTTTTCTAGCAAGTGTTGTTTTTCCCGCCCCACCCATGCCAACTATGGAGATGGCACTAAGCATGTTTTCTTTGTCAACTAGTATATCCACTATTTCTTTGTACTCATCATGAAAACCAACCATCACCGCGTCATATTCAAAGTTTTGATGCCTAAGACCATGATCTTGCAGGAACTGATCCTCTACTAGTGCAGTAGTATCCAAATCAATTTTCAGACGTTCTGCACTCTGAAATATCTCATTGAGCTTCCGTCGTACATGCTCAACTTCGAAGCCAACATTACGAAGGGTGACCAAGTCAGTTGGTAAGCAGGCGTACCTTGAAATGGCGCCCATGAATCCCCTCTTGGGCCTGTTTCTCATCTGAATGTAATTGGCAGTCTCGATAATATTCTCAGCCTCATAAGACGCAGTCCTAATCTGGCTCACCAAGATAGCAACTCGTGCGTTACCTTGCCTTTGTTTGCTGTCAGCATCTCTAAGGTAGCCATGCAGACGTATGAGCTCATCTTTCAAGAACTCCACTTCGACTGTGACTCCAAATAAGAACTTGGTCTGCTGAGCAACAAGATTGCCAACGTTCCAAAGCACGGTGCTAACTGCGGACTCGGCCATTGGTTCGACCTTCTCCCTTGGAGATTTTTGATCAGATGTATACGTACATGAGTATACGGAGTTAAAACAGGAACGAGTTGTTGAAGAGGACAAGAGAAAAGGTAGAAGGAAAATAAGGGAAGATGGGAGAGACTCACCAATGAGATCGTCGATGCCGGTTGCAAAGATGGATGCTGATTAAGCGTGGGGTGAAGGGGATAATGTATTGTGTCTTCGGGCGGATGCATGGAGCTTTCCGCTACTGTTTTGTTTACAAAAATGGATTTTGACTCGGCCCAACATGTCCAAACTGCCGTCCATTCACCTTGTCAGCTTCGGCGATTATTTCAATGCTGGCCGCAGATAACGATGATACGTGCAGCTGCCTCCAACACCCATGCTTCATTCTCTCCGTCACTAAACCCTTGAATACCTTGAATTTACTTTAGCAACTACTGGATAATATATTTATGAAAAGTTGCCAAGTAGAGTTACTAGAGAATTTACTTTAGCAACTAAAGTTTTTTTTACCTCCGTTCCTAAATATAAGTCTCTTTACAGATTTTAATATGAATTACATACGGATGAATATAGACATATTTTACAATGTACATTCTTCCGTATGTTGTCCATATTAAAATATATAAAAAAGTCTTATATTTCGAAACGGATGGAGTATCAAGTTTTAGAAACAAGCAAAATATTATTCCGATGTATTGTTAATTCTGAAAGTAATTGAATAAGAAATAATTATTTGTAAATCTGTTCACAAATAAATAAATCATTATCGCATAACAAAAGATTTAAATAATATTTTGCGCAAAAATGTAACAACCCACCAGGTGACACCTTTATCACCCTTTTTCTCTTGCGAATCTTGAATTAAAGGTTGAAATTTCTAAAAGTGAAAAAATAACAAAAAATTTAATTCTTTTGAATTTTAAGTTTTCCAAAGTTTGATTTTTTTTAGAGTTAAAATTCCTAAATGTTGATGCTCTTTGGAAGCTACCAAGTAAGAATTTTTTTATGAGATGTCTTTCAGAAAGAGGAAATTTTACTTGATCAAAAAATGATTATCGGGTTTTTACCTACACTACGACAAAAGGGACTTTTCCCATAGTTAACAACCGACAGGAAAATGCCCAACCCCATAGGCTAAACAGCTCCTTACAGTTACTTGACAGTGGATACTGGTTCTATCGAAAAAGGGAACATTTTTACATGAGTCTTTAGAACACTAAACACTTCTCCAAAACAAATTGAACATATCCTTTTAAAACACGATCAATTTTAAATTTTGTGAACATGTTTTGGAAATGGGGCATTATCTCAAATTTCCTATCATATTTCAAAAAATTTGATTTTTTTGAACTAATGAAAAAAGAGGAGCATTTTTCGAAATAATGATATTTTTCAGACACGGATATTTCTCAAATTTTCAAACATTTTTTAATTTGTGAATAAATTTAAGAAACATAAACCTTTATTGAAGAGAAGCTTGTCCAACATCGCCTGAGATGGTTTGGGAATAATCAGCGCAGGCGTCCAGAAGCTCCAGTGCATAGCGGACGGGGAAATATCATACGGAAACTAACATTAAGTGGAAACCAGTGAAAACAACGAGAAAACGATGTTTTGAAGTTTCAAAAAATCTCAAAAAAATATGGGAGGCTCAGAAGGTGATGTTCTATTGCCATGAAATTTTTTGAGTTCAAACATGTTATGATATGTGAGCTATGAAAGAGACAAAATCAGCATTGAATAGTGCCGCACAGTAATGTCACTATTCATTGATGAAATTGTCTTTTTTATAGCTCCCATCCTGCAATGTATTTTTACTTGAAATTGCACCTGACAATAGAACATCATCCTCTTAACATCCCACATTTTTTCAGATTTTTTTGAAACTTTCAAATATGGTTTTCATGAAGTTTTCTTTGAATGTTGGTTTCCGTACGATATTCTCCCCATAGCGGACAACTAAAGCGTGCAGATATCAAGAGAGGTCGGGGTATACCGAATTTGAGATGGGAGAAATCCGTAAAGAGAGATCTGAAGAATTGAAGTATCACTAAAGAACTAGCCGTGGACAGGGGTGCGTGGAAGCTTGCTATCCACGTGCCAGAACCATGAGTTCGTCGCGAGATCTTTTGGGTTCACCTCTAGCCTACCCCAACTTGTTTGGGGACGAAAGACTTTGTTGTTGTTGTAAACAGAGACATTATTGAAGTTGTAAAAATTTATTGAAAACACAAACATTTTTTGAAAATCCTGAACACATTTTGACTGCGCAAACATTTTTTTGCATAAATTGCAAAGAATTCAGCTTCTATTCAGAAAGGTTCAACATAAAAAAAATTACAACAAGTATTCAAAAGGTATTTAGTGTATATTAAAAAAATCATCGTGTATTCAATATATGTTCAATGGATATTTCAAAACTTTGTGTTTTATAAATAAATAATAAAATAAATAGTATAACTAATTACTAGAAGAGAACACCACTTACCAAACCAAAGAGAACAAGGAAAACACATAAAATACAACTAAAAATATAATAAATAAATAACATATAAAATCAGAAAACAAATAAAATAGAGAAAATAAATTGAAAGGAAAAACTACTGAAAGCTGGACAAAACATAAAAAAGGAAACAAGTCGGAAAAACACTAGAAGAAACAATTCTTTAAGAAACAATTCTTTAAGAAAACAAGGCCATATTGGGCCAGCCCATACCAGGGTAGCTGTAGCCATTTCGGTTTCACTCTAACCGGTGTGAAATAGCGCACATGATATTTCTTGCACGTAGCTAAATGTAAGTACTTCTCGCCTCTGATGCGGTACTACTACAGGGCCACAACAGTATAGCATCTAGAGCACGATTTTCTTCTCCTGTGTTTTTAATAGGGTTTTCACTGTTTTGCATCTTTTTTTTTCTTTTTTCCTTTGGTTTTCATTGTTTCTTTCTTACGTTTTGACTTGTTCTTTTGATTTTTATTTTCTATTTTCGAACACAGGTCTACATTTTTTATATTCATTGTGCATTTTTCGTATATATTAGGAACATTCTTCTATGTAATTTAATAATTTTAAAATACATCAATAACAATTTATCAAATATATGTCTTTATAACTACCTTTTTCAAATATATGTTATGATGTATAAATTATCTCAAACACATTGTTCATTTTTCATATACATATAAATATTATTTATAGATGTTCAAAATTTTTCAGATACATGATTTGCATTTTTTTTCTAATACATGTCTTTGACCTTTCATTAAAATACATGTTGAAATTTGTTTAAATACATGTTGAAACATTCTTTAGAATGATAGAAGGAAAATATTTAAACTATGCGGCATTTTTGTACATTGTATAAATTTTTTGAAAAAATGTGAGAACATATTTTTAAATTCATTTTTTAATAGTGCCAAAAAATTCTGGGAATTATGTGAAAATTATTTTACATTGCATAATTTTTTAAGAAATTATGGTACATTTTTCATAAATGCATGACATTTTTTCTAAAAAGTAATATACATTGAATGGTACGAAGCATTTTTTAATTACACAAAAAATCGTAAAAATAATTGAAAAATCATCTCGTACATTTTATATTGAAATACCAGAGGTTAAGGGCAGCACTAGGGGAATATATAGTTACCTCGCATCCTTTCAGCTGCAGCTCCTTTAACATGCAGTCATCTCCAACAGAAAGGGAGATTGAGGGATGTAAGATGCAGTAACTCCTCGGGGGGTTAATATATATGCAAATTTCTCGATTAATGACGGTCTCCTGAAGACTGTGTGCTGTGCCTCCTGTTTATTGCTATTACAACATACTGAACTCACCCGACTCAGCCAGGAAAATAATATACGCCTTTATGAAATGATATTGAACATGTCCACATGTAATGCTCAAGTTGATTGAAATCCATGCGTCAATCTTCATATATATGTTCCACAGAAAAAAAAAGTATTTCATATATTTGGAAAAATCGTCCACCTGCAAAATACAAAAGTAAGAAAAGAAAATCAACACCGAGCTATAGAGGAGGACTGAAACAACGCGCTAGGAAGGGGCATATAGTTACACAACCTTGCACGCATCCTCTTTGCTTGCTCTGATATATATGAAATAACAAAACAGGGAGTAAAAGGAAAAAAAACCGATAAACATATGAGAAGAACAGAGCCGATGCTGTTCCCATTATATGTTTAACGGATGTACGGTGTACTTCAAGGAATTGAAAAGGCAGAGAAGTATTTCAAGAAAAAAAAAACTAGAGCAGTGATATTTTGGTGGGACGAGGTATCTCAATTTTGCTCCTGGTAGTTTGGTTTCCTGTTCCCAAGATCAAGAATCACCTCTATGTAATGTACGCGTCACCTCACTCAGCACTTTAATCGATAAAAGGGTTTCCCCCACTTTACATTATAAAGCAAACATCACCAATCATAGAACATCTGCTGGGGCGAACAACACATCAAGCCCCAAAAAAAAGAGAAAGAAAGAAAGAAAAACTAATGCCAACAATAGCAGCTCCACCACCCTCCTATACTTCGGAGCTCCGCATACCAAGCAGCACCTCCAAGAAGAAATGTGACGATGACGACACTGTTGCCCGGACATGTCCTAGGGTTTCCCTCGGCTTGCGGAGAGGATTGGGGAATGGGTACGTCCGACGCCCTTCAGGACGGAATGGTGGCACCCGCAAGGCGTCACCGCGTCGGCGCCGGATGAGCCGACAGGGATTTCTCCCAAACCCAAAACACCACTACCCGGCCGACCCGAAGCCTTCCAACCAGCTAGCCACCCACCAGCGTGCGCCACCACGGACTTGACACCACCCACATTGTCTCACTATGATCACCATCGCGAGGCCAAAGAGGACGGGATGAAGGAGCGCAGGGAAGCGGGAGCGCCAGCACCGAAGCTCCGCGGGAGGGAACTACCTCCACCGCCGTTGTGCGGGAGGCCATAGCCTCCAGCACCGTCACGGTAGCAGACCGGACGCGGCAGCAGGAGCACACCATGCCACCCGTGGTAGGCTAGGACCAGACCAGGCCAGCAAAGCTGCTGCCGCCATGCTCCAGCAAGCCGTCGATGGCACCACCACCACCAAGTATCCCGACGCAACCTCGTCGCCTCGAGGGAGCAACTTCGCCAACAGAAGAGCCGCCCGCCCGGCCAGGCTCAGATGGGGCCCGAAGGGGCCAGATCTGGGCCGAGCTGGCGCAGCCAGCCCACGCCGCCGAGCACCCCGCCGCCAACAACGCCAGCGGCAAGGTGTCCTGCCGCCGCGCCGGACCACCGCCGCCTCGGAGCATCCCTCAGAGCCACGCCGCCCGGGCCTAGCCTGGGGACGGCAGAGGGAAAATGGGTGGGTGGAGGACTCGAGGAGAAGGGCTGGAGGCGCGGCCGGTCACCCGCGGGGGTGACGCGGTCATGAGAGAGAGAGGTCGAGGAAAGGTCCTCACTCAACACTTTACAATCGATACTCTGTAGAAAATTCCTAAGATTTTAGTTTTCTTATCTACCATGTGTGTCGTTACTGGTCACGCCTTTCTTCTTAGACTCTGAACATGTTGCACATATTAGCTGAAGCCTCTACACAGATGTGAATCGAGTCTGCCTCCAGGAAGTTCTCGATCAAATCTCTATACAGTAAATTAACATAGGGGAATGCGTTGGATATAGCTAGGGGGCTATGGAAGGCCGGGCTTCTGCTCAAGATAAAAAATTTCTTGTGGCAAATGTTTAGAAACCGCCTACCCACGTCCGACAACGTGGCTAAGCGAAATGGACCGACAGATGGGTCCTCTGCAGTTTGTGGCCTACGGGGGGACGCAAACCATGTTTTCTTCCGTTGTCACCTAGCTAGGTTTGCGTGGAGCGCCGTTTGGAAAGCGTTTCAGCAGAATTTAAACCCCTCCTTGGGTGTGGATTTGCTCACCTTGATTAAAGCCCAGAAGGGGCCCAATGCTAGGATAGCATGGCGTTGCGTAGGGGCGCTGTTATGGTCTATCTGGACGATCCGTAACAAGATTGTGATTGAGAAGAAATTCCCTAATCATCCTGCTGATATTATTTTCAAATGCCAACTTTTTCTCCAGACGTGGACACAGTTGGGGAAGGAGCCGATGTTGAGTGCATGCTGGATGTCTTGGAGCGGATGAGATATATCTAGGTGTTGGCTCGGCAAGACTCAACGCATGACTGAGCGTATTTTGGAGACTCTTCTCGATACAGGAGGATGTTTGGGACGTTTTAGCTTGTATTATGTCTAAGCCTGCGTGCTCGTGGACCTATGCTTCTGTGATGTATCTTTTGGTATGTTCGTGGTTATGTTATTTTTGAACCTTGTTGAATACTGCCTAGTGGCTTTATTAATTTAAAGCCGGACGCTTCTAGCGTCTTTGTTCAAAAAAAAAAACCGAGTCTGCTTGTTTACTTATCATGAAAAAGACAAACATAAGTACACCACAAATCAGGTTAGCATCGTCCCAATGGCGAATCAATTTTTTTTTCGGCGGGGGCCGGTGAGCACTACAAGTAGAACAGACATATCTGGCATATGCTTCGCCGCACCGGGCACACCGTTATACTCCCTCCGTTCCCAAAGGTAAGTCTTTTTTAGAAATTTCAAGAAGAGACTACATACGAAGCAAAATGAGTGAATCTATACTGTAAAATATGTGTATATACATCCGTATGTTGTAGTCCATTTGAAATCTCTAAAAAGACTTATATTTAGGAACAGAGGAAGTATAAAGCACCGATATATCAATGTAAAGTTTTGGAAACAAATTCCTCGATTCAAAAAGTGGAGAATAAGGTTAAGTAGCCAAGCATGACAATTTTGGCCGAACGGCCACACACACACACACGGACCATCGTAACCAATTCATGCATCAACAACCACACTACTCCACAATCTTTCAGGAATAAACGTCATGAATCAGCCCAATAAGTATTCATCGATGCATATGGATTTGTTATGAGCAAGTAAGACATGGATGGCTCTGTACAAGGAACAAGATCGAGTTTCTGTACTGTATGTACATTTTGAACTGAAAATGAACTGACACTTTTGTACATGAAAGAAAAATAAATGCATCAGACTTCTTGGGAGGACTAGCACCATGCATCTCTGCCACCAGTGGCAGAGCCGCCGTTGCCCACCCTCCCGTGCGGAGCTAGGCTTGGAGTTTGGGGGAGGTGCAGGCGGCCTGTGGTGGAGAGGAGCGACCTTGGCACCGGGGATGAAGGTCCGCGATGGGCAGCGGCCTCTCCTAGACCACCTCAGCTCCATCTTGTACACGGCCGACGGCATCGGACGGAGAAGCAGGAGGAGCGAGGGGCCACTTGAGAAGAGAGGCTGTCGAGTCGATCGCCCATGGCGTCCTTCAAGGGAGCGAGGAGGAGGGATATCAGGATTGGGTTCGAGAATGAATCGGGAGAGCGCCAGATTTTAGACGAGAATGAAAACGAATTCCTCGTGCCCGTAGTTGCCAACGTTCCACCTGCGCAAAAAACAAAGCACTCATAAGACATCACTGAAAATGAAAGGTGTGGCAAATTAACTTTGCTTAAGCTGCGTATAAGTATGTATACCTCGCATCCTTTCCGCCGCAGCTCATTTAGTGTGTTGTCATCTTCAGAAATATGGGGCATAAAGCTCAGCTGCAGGTGACCAAGGGACGGAAGGTGCAGCAACCCCACGGGGAGCTTGCTCATCTTCTCCCACTGCCAAAGTGTCAGGTGGAAGAGCTTTGGCATTGCCCCTTCCTCCATCCTCCACTCCTCGGTGGAAAAACTCTGAAGTGCTAACTCTTGCAGACGAGGAAACCCTTGGGCAGAGCTGCACATGGTTTGGCCTTCGTACCCACTCAACTCCAACACCACCAGACAGGGAAGCTTCTCCAGGATTGGCATCGGGTCTTGTTTTATGACATCAGCATGTAGAACAAGACGTCGTACGCTTTGTGGGAACTCAGCAGGCAGCTTGTCGAGCACATCAAATTGGCTGAGACTAATATCAACCAGGTCAGGCATGTTTGCAAATATGTTGATCACCTCCGCTGGTATATCGGGGTGCATTGACAAGAACAAGGTTGTTAGTTGATTCAGCTGGCCCAAGAAAATCATCATGTCATGACAGCGGAGATCAGTGCCAACAGGATCAAGATACAACACAAAGCTTTGTAGCTCTTTCGGCTGCAGTCGCACACTCCTTGCAGGTGGCGGTGGAGAAAACCCAATATTGTGAAGGTAAACATGCCTTAGAGTAGGGATATCCCAAAGAGAGTTTGGTACTACTGACATCAAATATATGCGTTTGAGATCTATAGTCTGCAAGCAAATGAGTTTGCCAATTGAAGAAGGGAGGGTCACACTTCCACAATCTATCAACCTAAGTAATCTCAGGTGAATGCACCCACCAATTACGCTGGAGAAACATACTCATTCATTTTGTCAACTGACTCATCTCTAATGTCCATCATTTGTTTCATGATATCCTTCAGTAAATCAACGCCCTTGTACTTTTGAGATACAGTCACCCAAGCAACTTGCCCAAAGTGTTGTTTGACTCTAGATGAGGTGTAGACTTTTCTAGCAAGTGTTGTTTTCCCAGCCCCACCCATGGCAACTATGGAGACAACACTAAGACCAAGATGGTCTTGAGTGTCAACTAACTTCCTCACTATTTCTTTGTATTCCTCCTCGAAACCAACAAGGTCAATATCTTCAAAGCTTTGGTACATAGGACCATAGTCTTGTTGGAACTCATCATTAACATGAGCATTTTCCACTGAACCATTCCCCAAATCAACTATTTTCAAACGGTTTGCACTCTCAAATATCTCAGTTATCTTCCTTCTTACACGTTTGGTCTCAACACCAACTTTGTGAAGGGTACTCAAATCACTTGGTAGACGAGCATACCTTGCAATGGCGCCCATGAATCCCTTCTTCAATCTGTTCCTCTTGTGCATGTGGTCTGCAGCTTCGATGACATTCTCAGCCTCATACGCCGCGTCTCTGATCTGGCTCACCAAGATAGCAACACCCGAATCTCCCATCCTTCGTTTGCTGTCGGCGTCCCTAAGGAAGCCTTGCAGCCGCTTGAGCTCATCTTTCAGAAGTCTACTTCAGTGCTGACGCCACACAGCAGCGTGGTCTCCTGAAGCGCAAGGGTACTCACGTTGCCGACCACGGCGCTGACGGCCGACTCGGCCATTACAGGCTCTCGCTCCTCTCACAGATGGATGAGCTAGGGGTGATGGAGTGGATGGAAGAACATATGCATCCGTGGCTGATCAGGAACGATATGGTGTTTGGGTTTGCATTTTTTTTGTGCTTCGGCTTGCAGATGGACGAGAGCAATGCTTGTGTGTATGTAAGGGAAAAGAAACAGAGGACACGGCAGGAATGTGCTATGCTTCCGAGGAGGGCTAGCTATGGCCTTCTGAGGAGTGGATGGAATATTGCAGCTAGCCTTTGCTTTTGCTGTGTGGCTGGCATCGATCCATGCATGCCGCTTGGGTTTTGTTTTGTGACACATCGAGCGGAGCAAAGTATATGCTTTGCTCTGATCTGTCCATGTCAAGCATGTTTTCATCTTTTTGCAAAGTTATCACGCATATATGCTTTGCTTTGATCTTTTTTTTCTTCCATTTCTGAGGAATTATCACGTTTATATGTTCTGCTCTGCTTGGTCCATATACTCCCTCCGTATACTAATATAAGAACGTTTAGATCACTATTTTAATGATTTAAACGCTCTTACGTTAGTTTATAGAAGAAGTACAAGTCATTTTCAAGCATAATTTGAGTTGAAGAGGAGAAGAGACCGCACTCGTGCATGATTCCCTGCGTTGAAATTACTTTGCAAGATCAATTGATCGGTCGACAAGAGAGGATGATGATTTTTTTTTAAAAACGGGTTGTACCTCAGCCTCTGCATCAACTGATGCACATAGCTAGACAAGAGACGAGAATAAGACGATCAATCTGGTCGATCGATTTGAACCATCAAGATCAAGCTAGCCCTTGACGGAGATGGAGAAAAACAATGATGATATGGCGCTGTGATGCCGGAGGCACAGTGGAGGACTACCAACTAATGCTGCTGGAGTGCTATCCTTAATTTGAACCACCGGTTCCACGAGCCGGAGACTAGGCATTGTATACTGCGGCAAACTGAACCGGTACTGTAAAGAATCAAATTGCAGCAAAACGGCACTGTAGCAAACATTTTCGAATAATTCTTTTGAAAAGTGTTAGCGATTTTGCTTTTGCAATTTTGAACAATTTTTTACATTCCAACTGTTTAAGAATACACGAATGTTTTTTGATTTTTCTTTAATAATTTTTCAAAAACACCAACATTATGTGATTTTTTAAAACGATTTTTCTAAATGTGAACAATGTTTTTGATATTTTTAAATTTTTATCTAAAACGCACACATTTTTTCAATATTTCTGAACTTTTTTCGAACCAGTAAAGGAAACAACAGGAAAAAAACGGATGATGCTTGTGCTGCTACCAAAATTGGCCGGCCAAACTAACCAACCTCCGGTTTTGGGAAGGTCCTAGGAAATTCAAGCATTTTTCAAATTGGGTTTGAAAATGTTCTATATTAAAAAAAATCATCAAATACAAATTAGTTCTTTGAATTAAAAAATAGTCATCATTTTTCCGAAAGTTTCGTGATTTTTCAAAAAAAAATATAAGAAGTACAAAAATGTTCTCCAATTTAAAATTTGTTCATTGAATTCAAAATAAGTTTATAATTTTTCAATCATTTCATGACTTATGAAAAAATGTTCATTGAATGCAAAAAATGTTTCCGAATACAAATTTTTAATAAAAGTCAAAAGGTGACTATCCTTTAAGAAAAAGTACATCGAATTAAAAAAACAATTATTGAATTCAATTTTTTCATCAGAATAAAAAAGTGTTGATGAATCTGTCAGTAAATTTCGTCAAATTCAAATTTATTCATCCTGTTCAAAAAATGTTCATTAATTATTTTTCATGAAATACTAAAAATGTTTATCTAAACGCTAGAAATGTTCCATTTTTCTTTTCATCAAAAATCGAAAATCTTCATCAAAACTCAAAAGATGTTCATCAAAATAAAAAAGTTCATGTTTTCGAATTTGCAAACATTATTTTGTATTAGTGAATATTTTTTGAAACTCTAAACTTTTTTGGCATCTCGAACTTTTGAAAGAAGTAAAAATAGAAAATAGAAAAGAAAACAAGAAACAAAAAATAAGAAAAACACAAGGCGGCGCAAGTTCGAGGATGGGGGAGCTAGGGGTGCATGCAGCACCTTTTCCTGGCGCGTAGCGCGCGGGATATGATCTCCCATGTTGGAGATGCCCTAAACATTCGCTTCAGACGGTTTCATTTCATACACATCGCTCGAGCGTCTCTATTGATAGTCCATGGCCTTCTTACGGTGGGCCTCATGGCTACTTAGGGTGTGTTCTGAACCTCTCCAACTTCAAACCCTAGCAACTCCCCGGAAGAATTTGACCAAAATGAATGGAGCTAGCCTGAGCGCAGCCCAAAAATGTGGAGCCTAGTCGGGCCAGCTCCACTGAAACGTGAAGGTGGAGTTCGCTCAAGTTACAGCGAACTTTCACCGCCAAAGATCACGCTTCGTCGCCCCCGCTTGAAAAGAAAAGAAAGCGCTCGAACCGTTGCACTTCTCCTTGATGGAATCGATAACGCCTTCGACTTGGACTACATCCAGCCTGCACAACGTACACCTAACATGCCACTGCCCTCCAGCTGGGCTGCAGCCCCAACTAGACACAAATATGATGTGACTAGGAGATCAAGAACAGCTTGGTTCTCCCATTTTAAAGAGGAACTGAGACGCGGATGGGTGACTGTAGAGGCGATCCCGAGGGTGACCCCGGCGGTGACCCGGCAGAGACCTGGCGGCACCCGATCCCCAGCGGACCAAACGCTTCAGGGCCATGACCAGCTCGGACTCTGCCGAGTCAGACGATGAGGCTGGCTGGGTTCCTCTCCGATCCGCGACGGAGGTGCCGTCGCCGACGCCCTCGGATCTGATCTGCGAGTCTCTATAGTGTGACTACTCGGAGGAAGAGATGGCGAAGAACATCGATGTCATCGTGCCGGCGGATGATCGGGCATGGGAAGGGCTGACTCACGACGACAAGGTAGGGGTACTCCGGCAGGTCGTTCACCGGCGGACGATTCCGGCGGCGGTTCTACCTTTGGAAAGGTCCCCTGCCGAAGGTATGTCTCCCATCCTTGACACTAGGCAATTTCATTTTTCCTTGGACCGTAGTGCAACAACGTCTAAAGAAGTCTCGGTAGGTGGCGGTGCCGCAGCTGTCGCCGGCGGCTGTTCCGGCTGAACCGATCCAGGCGGCAAGGAGGGCTCGTCCCAGTCGCTCGCCAGTTTCAGTGGGCCGTCGCGACCCGATCTAAGTGATCCAATCCCGGCCGTGACGTGCGAGAAGGATCGAAATCACTAATTGGGGAGTACTCGTTGCAAAGATCACTCAAATTCCCCTGGTTGCAACAAGTGGCGCACATGCATCGCGCCACTTGTCGCAACCTGTGAGTTTTCCTTTTTTTTTCGTAGATCCGTTTATTCAAAACATTTTATCTCTCAAACCGTGCGTCCAAATCTCGAACCGCTTTCACCGTTGGATTCCTCGCGTCGAGATCTTCAAAACTAGATCACATGTTGATAGGTTTTGATGAACTTTTTTTTTACGAAAAAATGGGACGAAAAAAACGGGATGAAAAAACCGAACCGAGAGCACGGGTTTTTTCCCTTTTCGAAAAAGGCACGCCCGTGCCTCTCACAAAATCACAACTGTGCCTCTCGTGAAAGCAAACCGTGCCTCGCACGGAAGCAAAACTGTTACTCTCGCGAAAGGAAAAGATAAAAGAAAACGCGCTTTTTCGGGCAATTTTTTTTCAATTTTTTTGTTTGCAAAACTAAGGAAGACCGGTGGAAAACCAAAACGTCGAAACCCCCCAAAAAAAACCGTTTAAAATGTCGAAAACGCGTGCGGAAAAATAATAAAAAGAAAATCCAGAGGGAGCGCCTAGAGCGCGACACGTGGGAATGGCTGAGAGCGCGCCAAGTGACGCTGATCGTTGTGAGGCTCCCGAAGGAGCGCTCATTAACTAGTTGCTCTCGAGAAGGATCCTTCGATCAAGTTTGTCGGGGACGTCCTATACGCCGCTCTCTGCGGCAAAGTGGCTTCGTTTCGCATAGGCGGTCTCCGGCTGGGCCGGGCCATGACTACCAGCGAACTTGTACTGTAGTGCAAAGAAAATCTACCTAGCTGGGAATCAAACTTGTACCTCATGCTGCAGACCAAGCGTTGCTACCAACTGACCTAGTTAGCAGCGTCTGTTTTTAAGATCCAACACCTCAGGACAGATCCGAATTATTTTCAGCATTTTGAACGTTTTTATTTAAAAAACTTAGTATTTTTTGAAAGCAAACACTTTTCAAATTGGCAAATTGCTTTAAAAAACTTTTTTTAGAAAAGCAGGAAATTAAACTTGCGACCAATTTTGACAAAACACGATGAAATTTTGAAATATTCTGAATATATTTTAATTTTCAACAAAATATGTCACATGTGCACAAAAAATTTAAATACTGAACATTTTTCTAATTCAGGGAACAAAGTTTTTAAATCGTGAACAAAGTTTGAAAAACCAACATTTTTTAATTTTGAGAACAAAATTTGAACAAGGAACAAAAAATATTTGAAATCCCGAACATTTTTTTTGAAACTTTGAACATTTTCTAATTTACAGAAAAAATCAAAATGAAATCAAATAGAAAATTGAATATCCCGAACATATTTTGAATTTACAGAAAAAAACAAATCAAGAACGATTTGAAAATCGTAACAAAATTTGAAAATAGGAACGGTTTTTTAGTACATAAAAATTGAAAATATGAAATCATTTTTGAAAATTTAAATATTCTAAACATTTTCGAGTTTTAGAACATTTTTGAAAAATGAAGTAAACAATCTTTGAACTTCTGAACATTTATTTAAATTTGTGAACAAAATTTTGTAAAAACATTATTCTCATTTTTATTTAATAGTCTCTTATTGTTTTATTATTTAATATTAAATAAAGGATAGAGCTATTCTTTTTTCTAGAGATTCTAGAGAAAGCGAGACAAAATATTTTTTTGTACTTCTAAAGATTTGCTGAAAAATAAAAATAAAAAGGAAAAAGAAACAAAAAAATAAAAAACGGAAAAAGGAATGAAAAATGAAAACACTATAGAGAGAAACGGGAAAATAAAGAAAAAGAAACAGAAACGGACATAAAAAGGAACCTTCCCTTACCTTCTAGAAGGTCCCTAAAACGAGAAAAATCGACTGGAACTTCATAGAACCTTCCCAAAACCGCCCGGCACTGTAGCACGTACTTTGTGTCGACTCATGTCGATCACTGGTCGCTCCCTCTGTGCGAAGTGACGACAATGTGCCGCAGAATGCAGACGGTACGACGTCCCTGGATCACACCTAGGGTTCGGCCGAAGACGTCTATTCCAGGCTTTCCATCGAGCTTCTCTCGTAGAGCGAGGATCATCCCACCCCTCTAGCTCTGTCCCTTCCACGACTGGCCGGGGCAGTGGCGGGCGCACCACGTACAACTGGCCGCCGTCCCCCAAGACGCGACCCGCACGCGTGCCTCCACCTCGGGCAGCCCCCCCACCGCCTCGGGCAGACTTCTTTAGCGTACGGGCAATGTAGGGTAAGGTGCGCGACAGATTCAAGCACCTAGTCACAATTGCAGCAGAGGTCGTGGTGCTCCCAATTCCTTTGCTGCAATCTATCAGCAGTCCACAATCTGTTTTGCAGGAGACTCCAAATAAAGAATTTTACTTTAGCCTCCGCTTTAATCTTCCAAACATTTGCTAGCCTTGGGATTGGTGTATTCTCGTTCTGACGCGGGACAACGAGATGGCAGAGAACATAGCCGCCAGTGCAGCCCATATCGCATGGGAGGATTCAAGCGAGGCAACTTGGACAAGAACTTCCTTGGACAGGTTGCGGAGGAGATAAGCGACGATTTGTTGATCTTGGATCAGCCAGGGGGCATAGGCAGGGTTTGGAATCACCTGGTCCTTGCCATCTTGAACATTTGCTAGTCTTGGGATTGGTGTATTCTCGTTCTGAACTGCAAGTCATAGGCAGCCTCTGACAATCCATGAAAAATACCGTGGCCATGATCAAGTCTACACCGCCGCAAATGGTGCAGGTATGGAGATAAGTCATATTGGTCACTCATTTATCAAAACCCCACACAAAAATCTTGAGCTCAATGAAATATTGCATGTTCCCAATGCTTCCAAAACCTTGTTATCTGTTCATCGTATTGCTCTTGACAACAATGTGTTTCTAGAATTTCACCCATTCTTTTTTTAATCAAGGATCAGGTCACAAAGAAAGTACTTCATAGAGCTGTCTGTGTGCAAGGCCTCTACTCTTTGCTTCCGCAGTATTGCCGATACAATAAACAAGCCTATGGTGCCATCAAGCTTTCTGCTGAACGGTTGCACAATCGCTTAGGACATCCTTCGTTTGCTACTGTTCATCGTATTCTTAGTAATAATAATCTCCCAGTTGGTGGTGAGAGAAACTCAGAAACAATTTGTGATTCCTGTCAGCGTGCTAAAAGTCATCAATTACCATATCATGTGTCTATTAGTGTCTCCACAAAATCTTTGGAACTTATCTTTTCTGATGTATGGGGTCCAACACCCACCTCTGTTGGTAGACACCAATACTATGTAAGCTTTATTGATGACTTTAGCAAATATACGTGGATTTATCTTCTTAAGAAATGTTCTGACATGTTTCAAGTGTTCCACAACTTTCAAGCTCTTGTAGAGCGAAAATTCGATAGTAAAATCATTGCTGTACAGTCCGACTGGGGTGGTGAGTATGAGAAACTCAAATCTTTTTTTCAAAAGATAGGTATCTCTCACCATGTTTCATGCCCACATGCGCATTAGCAGAATGGCTCTGCTGAACGAAAGCATCAACATATTGTCGAAGTAGGCTTGGCCTTATTAGCTTCTGCCTCCATGCCTCTCAAATTTTGGGATGAGGCTTTTCTTACCGCTGTTCATCTTATTAAAATGTGGCCCAGTCACACTATTTCTCATGAAACCCCCACTGAACGTCTTCTTCATATCACACCAGATTACACTGCCCTTCGTGTTTTTGGTTGCGCATGTTGGCCAAATCTTCGTCCATACAATACTCGAAAACTCATGTATCGTTTCAAACAGTGTGTTTTTCTTGGCTATAGTGCGCAACACAAAGGTGTCAAGTGCCTTGATGTTTCTATAGGCCGTGTGTATATCTCACGTGACATCGTTTTTGAGGAGACTCAGTTTCCCTTTGCAAGTCTACACCACAATGCCGGCGCCCTCCTTAGGAAAGAAATCCTTCTTCTCCCATCTCATCTTTCCGGTGTTTCGTGTGTGGGTGATGATAGTTGTGCTGACCAAAATATGACTAATATATCTCCTGTTATCCCTGAGTTTACTGTTTCATGAAGAATCAGCGAAGAAAATGACGTAGAAAATGGTGCATCAGGGAGCTCCAGCGTGCATGCAGGCGATCCGGTGCAATCAGCCTCGGGATCGATCCGGCTGGGCGCGTCCGATCCGACCGCATCCCCCTCGGGATTGCTATCGAGTCAGGCGGCCCGTGGCCCTCCACCATGTCCCGCCCCGCGCCTCTCCTCAGGAGACGCGTGTTGCCCTGCCTCCGCGCTGGGCTCCGCGGGCGCCGCGCTTCAATTAGCAACGGGGAGCCAGCCGACCGCGCGGTACGCGCCGGTCCCACAGACGTACTCCCGGTGCCTCCCGTGGGCCACCTTGTCCTCTGCGCCAGGCGCGCCAGACGGGCCCGCTGCTGGATCCGATGATGATCCAGTCCCTCCACCCGGATCTTCGGCGGCCTCGCCCGTCTCTCCATCGGCTCGTTCTGCCACAGCAGATCCGGCGGGGTCTGGTGCTGCTGATGCTGCTGGATCTTCTGCGGAAACGTCTTCTGCGGCTACACCACCACTCGTCGCCACGCCTCCTCGTACACGTCTTCGTGACGGCACAATACAATAGGTCAACTACAAAACTAAGTATGGCCTAGTTTCTTTTGTTCCCACAGGCGAACCTCGCACCGTTAATGAGGCTTTGGCTGATCCTAAGTGGCGGATGGCAATGGAAGAGGAGTTGCATGCCCTCCAGAAAAATCATACATGGCACCTTGTTCCTCCCCGTCCAGGTCGTAATATCATTGATTGCAAATGGGTGTACAGAACCAAACGCAGGTCTAATGGTACAATTGATCGGTATAAAGCCAGACTCATTGCCAAGGGGTTCAAGCAGAGGTATGGACTAGACTACGAGGACAGTTTTAGTCATGTTGTTAAAGCTGCCACCATCCGCCTTGTTTTGTCTATTGTTGTGCCAGAGGATGGAGCCTTCGCCAGCTAGATGTGCAGAACGCATTCTTTCATGGTGTTCTGGAAGAGGAAGTGTATATGAAGCAACCTCCTGGGTTTGAGGACAAACATAAACCATCTCACATTTGCAGACTTGACAAATCTCTTTATGGACTCAAGCAAGCTCCTCGTGCCTGGTATTCTCGGTTGAGTTCTAAGTTACACAACCTTGGCTTTACTCCCTCTAAGTTTGATACATCCCTGTTTATTTAAAATAAGTCACAGATAGCTATCTTTGTACTCATTTATGTGGATGATATCATTGTCACTAGTTCGTCCAATGAGGCAATCATAGCTCTTTTGAAGGATTTGAACTCAGAGTTTGCTCTTAAGGATCTTGGAGATCTTCATTATTTCCTTGGTATTGAGGTAAAAAGGAATGTAGAAGGTGGTCTTCATCTCTCTCAGGAAAAATATGCATTTGATCTTTTGAACAAGGCTGGGTTGTAGGGCTGCAAACCATCTCCAACACCACTCTCCGGTTCAGAAAAACTGCCTCTTGCCGAAGGGGTTCCTTTGAGTCCAGAGGATGGCACCAAATACAGGAGTTTGGTAGGTGCACTCCAGTACTTGACACTCACCAGGCCTGATATTTCTTTTGCAGTCAATAAAGTGTGTCAGTTTCTTCTTGCACCTACTTCAGCCCATTGGACTGCTGCCAAACGCATCTTGAGATATGTAAAGCACACCTTGGGTGTTGGCCTCACTTTCAGCAAGTCACCCTCAACACTTGTTAGTGCATTTTCTGATTCTGACTGGGCAGGATGTCTGGATGACAGAAGGTCCACAGGTGGGTTTGCAGTTTTCTTTGGACCTAATCTCATCTCATGGTGTGCCAAGAAACAGGCAACTGTCTCTAGGTCAAGTACTGAGGCAGAATATAAGGCGTTGGCCAATGCAACAACCGAAATTATATGGGTCAGATCTATGCTTAAGGAGCTTGGAATATATCATATACAAACTCCATGTCTTTGGTGTGACAATCTTGGTGCCACATATCTTTCAGCTAATCCGGTCTTCCATGCAAGAACCAAGCATATTGAGATTGATTATCACTTTGTTCGCGAAAGGGTTGCAAGCAAGGAGTTGGAGATCCGGTTTGTTCCTTCAAAAGATCAAGTTGCAGATGGCTTCACAAAGGCCTTGGCTACAAGACCGTTTGAAGAGTTCAAGCGTAATCTAAAATTGAGAAGCTTAGATTAAGAGAGGGTGTTAAACATGAGATATTGTAGGGATATAGATGGCAGCAAGGACTTGTCTTGCGCCATAGATAGAGTCCTTTTTCCGTTTAACCTTCTATCCCTTTTTTTCGATAAAAGACTTTTCATTGAATAGATATATCGAGGTGATACAATCGCATCGAAAGAAAGCCCGGCCTCTGCATAGCTAGATGCACACAGCCAAAAAGTCAAGAGTGCCCTAAGAATAAAAAAAATAATTCGGTACAAAGCGTAGCAAATAAATCATGTCGAGGCTAAGGTGCGGTAGATCCTATCCGTAGATCACACCGCCATCCATGGGGGTAGAAAACCTCCCTGGCCGAACGCTCCAGCCGTGTAGACGCCATCATAAAAAGGTCCCTATCCTCCGGCCTCTGCAGGATAGACCAAGTACGGAGCCATGGTGTACAAATATGAATAACCTGCATAGGAGATGAGACACATTTGTTATTGAAGATCACATCATTCCTGGTAAGCCACAGTGCCCAGCATAAGGCTGCCGCTCCCACGAGAATATGTGCAGAAAATTGTTTATCAATACCCCGCAACCAGTTGCCGAACATATTCCGTGCACTACGTGGTGGGTATAAATTAGAAGCTACCTGAACTATGGCCCAAACTGCCCGAGAGAATTTGCACTCGAATAATAAGTGTCTAATAGTCTCGTCATGTTGGCAAAAGACACATGTCTTAGAACCATGCCCGTTTCGTCGTGCCAGATTATCTCTAGTTAGAATGACTCCTCTATGTAAAAACCAGAGGAAAATCTTCACTCTTAGAGGAATTTTGAGCTTCCACAATTTCCTGTTATCAACTGGAACATCACAATGAACCATTGCATCATACATGGATTTGACAGAAAATTTGCCATTCTGATGCAAGTTCCATCGAAAGACGTCCGGCTCACCTGACAGTTGAATGTCCTCCAGACGAGTGAGTAATTCGTTCCATGTTGCCAGGCGAGGGCCAACCTTCTATCCCTATCTCTCTCTCTGTAATATCTCTGGTTGGTTGAATCCCAACCGAATCCCTTTGTACCCCTCGCAAGACACCCCTCGCTCGATCAATATAATCTGCGGGCTCTCCCTGTTAGAGAGTTGAGACGCTTCCATATCTTCCCACAAGCTCTAGGTTTCTCAGCTGCTATCATGAAGAAACACAGTGTGGCAACGAAAGGAGCTGCACCAAATACAAGGTCTGACGTCGTAGTTGTGGAGTCCCAGAAAGATATCAGACCAGCAGCTACCGAGGCGGTTCTTCTATCTGCATTGGAAAAGTTTTTTGATCGTGTTCTGAACTATCCGGCCGTAAATAGGTATGCAGCTCATCTACATATATGCAGGAGTCAATTTTCATTTTCAGCTATGTGAACATATATCCGAATTCTCTATGCCTTTTCGATGGATCTGTTTTTAGATGCAAGGCATGGCATCTGACTCACAGTAGAATTCATTGTTTGTTTGATGATTTCGTCAGTATTCCTGTCACTAACAATTATATCTTGCCAAATGCTGTAGAGTACGAATAGTGTACTGAGCTTTGATAATGTAACTGAGCTTTGATGACAAAATAACGATTACAGAAATAGTGTATGAATGCTGTAGAATCTGTTGCAAACACAGTAAACCATACTGGTGGTTGCGCTGGTACTGCTGTCCGCTATCATCCATCATAACATGACATTTGATCACAAATAAATAAGAAACACACTATTATAGAAATAGTGCAACTATATCATAGATCATGTGCTAAATTCAGTAGTAGATGACTACATGGTTAAGTTAATCAACATTTCATATATATTTGCTTGCAGGAGGTTGTCTGGTGTTATGGAGCTTCTGTCCTCGAACCAACCAAACTGCCCTCAGCTGTACATATACAGCTCCGCCGATCGTGTTATCCCAGCAAAGTCAGTGGAATCATTTGTGGAGAGGCAACGAAAAGAAGGGTGTGAGGTGAGGTCGTGCGACTTTGTGTCGTCCCCTCACGTCGACCATTACCGCAGCAATCCGGGGCTGTACACCTCTCAGCTGACCAACTTCTTGGAGGACTGTGTGCTACCCCGCCCGTCATGATCTGTCGTCGTCGTCACCATCACCGTCTGCATAGGGTGGTTCTGCAGGAATACCAACATATTTTTTCCTGGTTATCCATTGAAATGTACCAGGATTACACATCAGCTAATGATACGTCTGACCCAGTTTACTCGTTCCTTGTCGTTGGTTCGCTTGTGGGTTTGCTTTAGGAGGCACAACTGTAAAAAACGCGAGGGAGAAAAGCAAAACAAAATTGTGGTTACCGACTGTTATTGACTTGCTGTTGGTACCAGTGCACCAACCATTGATTTGTGTGGATGGGAGATGTGTTGGTTTATTTCTTTGTGCATGCTCTTATGACTGGTTACCGTCTCTCTGTGTGTGGTTTTGGCTGTGATCATGCAAAGTTCTTGTGCCTATTGAAAAGAGCTTCTATTTTTCCTTTTTCATTGAGTTATATGTTCGCAGTACATAGAGTTGCTTCTTGTGTTCTCAATATTATGATTTTTTTACAGGAAATATTCAGAATTTTTCCCAGTGAAAGGAAATTGTATCACAAAGCATCTTTCATTTTTCAAGTGTTTTTCTTTTACAATCATTTTTCAAGTGTTAATTGAAGATGCTAGTTGGAAGGATCTTTTTCCACAGGCTGTTGTACCTGAGTGAAGGTTTTGAAATGGCTGGATTCATGTCCTGATTCAAGCAAGCAGAAAATCCAAAACCTGCGGCACTTGATGCACATATTAACAGAAGGATCTATACAGATATGAATCAAGTCAGGTGATTACTTGTTCATCGATCATGAAACGAGAAACATAAGTACATGACAGATCTGCACAGTACCATGAATCCACTGGCCAAGCCACGGTACAAAAAACACAAAAAAAGGAAAACGTACATTATGTATGGTACATGCCGAAAAAGCGTTCCCCGCTTTGTATTACAAAGCAACCAACCGATACAACTAGCGATAGGTGCTGCAGCATAGTCACGTCCAAAAGAAACAGAAGAGAAAATACAAAAGAAAAGAATGACAACAGAGTCGGATCAATGGAAAAACGACGATGCTCTGCAACCGCTGCGCCCTCCGAAGATATCCACCACACTCCTAGCGCTTCGGACCCACGCATACCAAGCAACACCTTCAAGAAGGAACACGACGATGACGACGTTGCTGCCCGGACAGGTCGTAGGGTTTCCCCCGATACGCGAGGGGGAGTGGGTGAGGGGGGTACCCGACGCCCTTCAGGAAGGAATGACGGCGCACACGGGCGCCGCCGCGTCGGTGCCGACCAAGCCAACAGGGATTTCTCCCGTCCACCACACACCCACCACCCCGACCGATCCGTCACGCTCCACCAAACTCACCGCCCATCCAACACACGCCACCGCGGTCTTGGAGCCACCACCGCTGTCTCTCCACGGGGATCGAAGCGGGACCGGCGGGACGAGAGGAAGAAGTCGGGAACAAGGAGCGGCAGAGTCCACCGCCAGGGAAAGAGGCTTGGAGTTTGGGCGAGGTCCAAGGGGCCGGTGGTGGAGTGACCTCGGCACCAGGGATGAAGGTCCGTGATGGGCAACGGCCTCTCCTAGACCACCTCAGCTCCATCTTGTACACGGCGGACGACATTGGAGGACGAGGAAGCGGCGACATTGGCATCAGGAGGGCGGATGTAGATTCTAGACGGAGAAGTAGGAGGAGCGAGGGGGCACTGGAGGAGAGAGGCTGTCGTGTCGTTCGCCCATGGCGTCCTTCAAGGGAGGGAGGAGAAGGAAATTGGGGTATCATGAGGACTGGAAGGACAGGGTTTAGGGTTTAGGCAATGAGGGCGGGGTGTGGGGAGCAAGGAGGGCGCCAAATTTTAGACGAGAATTCCTCGCATCCGTCCCACAAATCTGCAATCACCGCCTAGATAGTTTCCACCTGCGCAAAAAACAAAGCACTCATAAGACAAGCACAAGTATAGATAGCAATGAAAATGGAAGGTGTTGCAAATTAACTATGCTTAAGTTGCGTATAAGTTAGTGATCAACCGCCTTAATATTTGAAACTAATTAACGTGTGGACAAACAGACATGCATAGATATAGATAACAAAGAAAATGGAAGGGGAACAAGATCGACCGAGGGGCAACTTAATTAAGCTTAAGCTGCGTATGTATGTACGTACCTCGCATCCTTTCCGCCGCAGCTCCTTTAGTGTGCTGTCATCTTCAGAAATCTGGTCCATAAAGCCCAGTTTCAGGTAACTGAGGGACGGAAGGTGCAGCAACCCATCAGGGAGCTTGCTCATCTTTATGCACCACATAAGTGCCAGGTGGGAGAGCTTTGGCATTGTCCCTTCCTCCATCCTCCACACCTTGGTGGAAAAACAATCAAGTTCTAACTCTTGCAGCCGAGGGAACCCTTGGGAAGAGCAGCACATGGTTTGGCCTCTGTACCCATTCAAATGCAACACCACAAGACAGGGGAGTTTCTCCAGGATCGGCATCGGGTCTTGTTTTATGACATCAGCATCTAGAACAAGACGACGTACGCTTTGTGGGAACTCAGCAGGCATCTTGTCGAGCACATCAAATTGGTTGAGACTAATATCAACCAGGTGAGGCATGTTCGCAAATATGTTGAGCACCTCCGCTGGCATATAGGGCAACATCGATAAGGAGAAGGTTTTTAGTTGATTCAGCTGGCCCAAGAAAATCATCATGTCATGACAGCGGAAATCAGTGCCAACAGGATGAAGATGCAACACAAAGCTCTGTAGCTCTTTCGGCTGCAGTCGCACACTCCTTGCAGGTGGCGGTGGAGAAAACCCATTGCGAAGGTAAACATGCCTTAGAGTAGGGATGTCGCAGAGAGAGTTTGGTACTTGTGGGTGCAATGGCCTGTTCCATAGTTCCATAGTCTGCAAGTAAAGGAGTTTTCCAATTGAAGAAGGGAGCGCCACCCCTTCACAATATCTCAACCTAAGCAATCTTAGGTGAATGCACCCACCAATTACACTGGAGAAATCTTTTAGTGTTGAATTTTCAATGCAAAGAACTCTCAGGAATCTCAGCTTAGGAAGGGACACTGATTCAAGCTCAAAGCCAAGCAGACTTCGGACATTAGGCGCCACAGGTAAAAGCTGATCACTCAAAGTTTGAAAACTAAAACGATAAGATATCAAGTTATCAGATGATGATGATGCACCAGCTTGGCCTGCAATTTTTTTAGAGTGCACCATATGTCAGAAAGAATCTAGCCACATATAAGTACATATAGCAAAATAGAAAATGGAATCAATTAATAGGAAGAGATCAGGAGACAAAGCCTGACCTGCAGTTTTGTCGATGGCATTAAGAAAACCATCTTGTCTTGCTTCTTCCGTGCACCAGTCATGTAGAATGTCATGAATTCTTATTCTCTCTACCCATCCATGTGCCTTACTTCTGTCAAGGACCTGCACCAAGCTTCTCTGAGCCAATTCGGTTACATAATTCCGTGCTGTTTCTTCTAGTATATGCTTTGGTGTATGTGGAACCAAGCTTTCTGCTATCCATAATTCAATGAGACACGACACATATATTATGTAGTCCTCGGGAAAAGCAGCGAGATAGAGAAAACAAGCTCTTAAATAACAATTTGGCAGGTCCTTGTAACTGCGAGCCAGTATGAATCGCATCATCTGTCCATTCTTGGTTGATGGCCAATCAGAGAGTATATCAGACCATATTTGTGCATTTAGATTTTTTGAGAGATGACCCCCCAAAATTGCAAGTGCAAGTGGCAATCCATCACATTTCTTTGCAAGCTTTCTCCCAAGTTTTTCAAACTCATCCACATCACGTATGACAGACCTTTTGTATGATGGTAAAGCTTTGCAACTAAATAGTTCCCAACTTTTCTCTTCATCTAACTTCTTCAAATGATGAACATAGGTTGGCATTTGGACATGATTTGCAACATCTTCCTTCCGAGTGGTTAATAGTACTCTACTACCATTAGTTGCATCTGGAAAAGCTTTAACCCTTTTATTTATCTGGTCCCATGTGTCGGTTTCCCACACATCATCAAGAACTACCAAGTATCTTTTTTGCAATAGAAAATCATGGATCTCCTTTCCCACCTCATACTCATTCATCTGAGCAATTGACTCATCTCTGGCCCCCATAATTTGTTTCATAATATCCTTTAGTAAATCAATGCCCTTGAATTTTTGAGATACAGTGACCCAAGAAGCTGCCTCAAAGTGTTGTTTGACACAAGATGAAGTGTAAACTTTTCTAGCGAGTGTTGTTTTCCCCGCCCCACCCATGGCAACTATGGAGACAACACTAAGAGTTATGTTCTCTTTTTTGTCAACTAACTTGCCAACTATTTCTTTGTACTCATCCCCAAAACCAACAAGGTCAATATCTTCGAAGTTTTGGTGCATAGTCCCATAATCTTGTGGATACTCATCCTCAATATGAACCTTTTCTACATCACTAGTATCCAAATTGATTTTCAAACGGTTTGCACTATCAAATATCTCACTGATCTTCCTTTTTACTCGCTGTATTTCAGCACCAATTGTGTGAAGGGCAATCAGGTCACTTGGCAAGCGAGCATACCTCAAGATGGCACCCATGAAGTCCTTCTTGAGCCTGTTTCTCTTCTCCATGTAGTCGGCCGCTTCAATGGCATTCTCGGCCTCGTATGCCGCATCCCTGATCTGGCTGACCCAGGTAGCCACAAGCTCATCTCCTGATCTCCTTTTGGCGTCGGCGGATTTAAGGTAGCTCTTTAGCCGCCTCAGCTCATCCTTCAAGAATCCCACTTCAAGGTTGACGCCGCATAGGAATGTGGTCTCCTGGACCGCAAGGGTGCTCACGTTGCCAAGCACGGAGCCAATGGCCGACTCGGCCATTAGTTTCTCCGGGCTCTCTGCCCTCAGAGATGGAATGCTTGACGTGGGATGAATGGGTGGAAGAAATTATGTAGGTGTGGCTGACTAGGAACAATTTGATGGCGTCTGGTTTTGTATTTCTTGTTGCTTTGGGCTTGGTTGTATATATAGCAGAGCAGATTCAGCTCAGCTCAGCTCATGTATAGGTGATGATGGAAATGAAGGAAGGAATATGGTGTGCTTCCGGGGAGGGCTAGAGCTTGGTTGACATGAAGGCAAGGTATAAAGCAAAGAAGCTCCCCACACCTTTGCTTGAGCTGCAGTTTTAGCATCATTCGATCCCATCTGCATGCAGCAGCCTTTCCCAGGAGACACAGAGTCATTTGTTGGGGGCCATGGCCTTCTCGTGGCGGGACTCATGGTCTCGTGAGAGCGACGCAGATTGGGCCTCGAGTACACAGCAAAGCCCACAAATAATAGGCGCATCCCTTTCTTCTCCCCTTTTTTCTCATGGAGCCGCCGCCCGCCTCCCGCCGCAGTCCGCAGAGAGCCCTCAACTAATTTCTCTCCCTGCGTTTGCTTTCGCCTTCCTTGATTCCTGACGCGAGGGTAGATGGTGTGTAGGATGGCACCACGCCGATGCGTTCGATCTGCGCACGCTGTGAGCTCTCGCTACCACCTCAACTACTCCCTGCCTCGGATGCCACATCCCTGATCTGGCTGACCAAGACAACAACACTAGCATCTCGCAGCTTCAACTTGTTGTCGGCATCTCTAAGGAAGCCTTGCAGTCGCTTGAGTTCATGTTTCAGGAAATCAACTTCACTGCTAACGCCACAGAGCAGTGTGGTCTCCTGGAGCGCAAGGGTGCTGACGTTGCCAAGCACGGAGCTAACGGCCGACTGAGCCATTGCTCTTCCTTGACTACAGCTCTCTGCTTGATGTAGCAGATGAATTGCTAGGTGTGGCTTAGGAAGGCATGATGTTTGTTGTCGGCAATGTTTTTGGCTTTGTATTGGTGCTTCTTTCCTGCTTAGTCACAGAGCAGAGGGAGAAGGGGGCACGGCAAGAATGTCTTGTGTGCCTGAAGAGGGTTAGTTGGAGTTGGAGCTTTCCGTTATACAACCAACTGATAGATATTTTTCGTAGAAGATTCGCACTTTACTCTAATATATCACAGTAAGAACTAATTAAGGTGCTAATTAGAGCAATGAAGCTCCCGCCTCTATGCAAAGTTAATTAATTATTACGTTGCTTGAGACGGCGTGCTTTAGCATAACGTACTGATTAATCATGAATTTTTTCTTTCAACACTGAGATGGAGTGTTTGATTAAAGACGAGTGGATGGAAGAATGCTGGTTACTGTCCAAGTCCGTGGCACAACGGTACAACGCGGCAAATTTGAATCATTCCCGACATCGACCGGTACCTGCAGCAAGCAAGTTGCTGAAGCTGAAAGAACGTGGAGGGCCCTCAACTAGTCTACTATTACAAAGTCTACATATACAATCGACTTGGATGGCAACTCTGAACCATCTAGGTAGCGAAAAACACATCTATTTGCCCATGGTGACACCAACCTCCGCGGCTGCCTCTCAGCCGAAGAAGTTGGATGTTGAGTATTCGAATAAAGTAGCTGCACAACGGTCTGAGCCTAGTCCTTCTTATTATTTCAGTGAAGGAGATAATCAGAATGATTCTGATGCAATGGAGATGGGAGAAGGGTTATTTGTTCATTTCCCTGATAGACAGGTTCAGGTTGAGGAGTGGAGGAACGAAGCACAAGAGTTCGAAACTGAATTCAGCGAGATGGAAATGAAGATCCATAGGTTCCCTGCAAGCCTACGAGTTCTTGGCGTGCGGTACATCCGCCCTATGGCTGTGGGCATCGGCCTTTACCACCACAACTCAGTAAACCTCCATGAGATGGAGAAGGTGAAGCGCGTGGCTACGCACCACTTCATCAGAGACTCTGGCCATTCTTTTGAGGAGATGTATGGGGCGGTCTTCTCCGTCGTAGGCGCTGCCCGCAGCTTCTACAACATCTACGAGTTTCAGCTGCAAGTGGAAGATGCTGAATTGGCAGATATGATGTTTATTGATGGTTGCTTCCTTCTGCAGTATATGCTGATGTGTACCGGCCGTGATAAGCTGCCTCCATCGTTGTTGTCTTGCTTTGAGTCCAACCAAGCTTGCATCAGCAATGACATAATGCTGCTCGAGAATCAACTTCCCTGGCTGGTGGTTGAGACCCTAAGGAGGTTCAGGCCCGTGCCCGTGGAGGAGTTCATCGGTAAGATGGGACGCACACTCCAAATCCGGGGGGACATGGATAGTAGGAGACCGGTTGTCTTGGATGGTGCAGGTAGCCATACGCCGCCTCATCTCCTTGGCATCCTTTGGTTCTACAAAATGGGGGGCAGAAATAGTGGAGTGCCCGTGTCTAATCGTCCAGATGCTCTGAGATCAATGTCAAAGAGTATTAGCGCCATCGAGCTTGCAGAGATCGGCATCAAGCTGAAAGCTAGCAAGACAACTAAGTTTACGGACATGGGCATCAAGAAAGGATGCCTCTCTGGCGAGATCTTCCTGGCGCCGTTGTTGCTGGATGACACAAGGTCATGCTGGCTCGTCAACATGGCGGCTTTCGAGGTATGCCTGGGCATGGCCACAGGTGCTTATCAAAACAAGGCAGTTGTCTGCTCCTACCTTGCTGTCCTCGCGACGCTCATGGATCGGGAGGAGGATGTGCATGAGCTGCGGTCGAAGCGTCTGGTGCAGGGAGAACTCAGCAACAAGGAGACGCTCGAATTCTTCAAGATGCTTCTGAAGCGCATCAGTGGTGGCCCCCTCTACATTCACATCATGGAAGAGGTTGAGGCCTACAAGATCAACAGGTGGATGTGGATCAAGGTGCACCGGTTTGTCCACAAACACTTGAAAGCCATTGTCACCGTGTTGTCCATCATTGGTGTTCTTGTGGGTATCTTCAAGACCCTCCTCTCTCTCAAGAGACATTAGCTCAATGTACAGATATATGCATTTTTACTTCTTCTGTTGGTGTTGTGCCATATACTACGTACTTCTCCATATATATATGTAAGTAAATCATGGATGCATCCTTGTTATTATTCGGTGTTCGCCACCAGCATTACATTAATACTGTGCATATGCGTAACTTGGCAGCAGGTCAATGGGAGCTACGATGACCCGTGAGTTGTGAATGATTCATGATGATGATGACGTTTGAGTTGTAAATTAAGATGATCAATGCAAATTAAAATGAACAATGCACTTCAATACCTCCACTGAATGAGACATCTGTTTCAGGCATAGAGAGAGGTCGATGAGTGTACATGGTTCTTCGATTAACACGATCTTAAACAAATAATTGCCTTCCCTTTCTCATCACTTACATAGCTAATTATATATATTAGTCTGTGCGCGTACTCGTTCAATTCACTGCATATATAACAGTGTCGACCGAAGACATAGTTTAACAACAAGTACACTATATTTTAATGGAGCGAACTCAAGTAGACAATAATTAATTACGTAAGAAGCAGACTATATTTTACAGGAAGGATGTCAAGTAGACGATAAATAATTAGTTCAGAAGCCATCAATCAAACTATAGAGAGTAGCGTGAATGGCCAAGCCCGGAGAGCAGGATGCTGCGGCAAGCAACCGATGTTATAGAAGATCGATGTTCCAACTTCCAAGTGCAAAACACGATTCGGTCAATAAATGTGCGTGTTATTATTAACATTTTTAACAGGAGGTTGTCTGACGGTATGGCACTCTTGTCCTATTGTACAAATCTGTCTGTTCATGGACTGTACTGGGCGTAATTATACGAGGATTAATTGTGTATCTAACCTATTTTCCGGTTAACTTTGTTTGAGTGCACCAACCATCCATTTGTACGGTCTTTCATAGTAATATTGTTGGCTAAAAGGAAGGGTGTTGCACTTGACTGAAGATTTTTTTTAGAAAAGGAGGAATCACTCCCGGCCTCTGCATTTGGGTGATGCATGCGGCCATATTATTTATTTTTCACAAAGACCGTACAAAATAATACAATAGTAAGCCCGAGGCCACCATCTAGACGACACCTGTCGCTACTCCTGTCCCCTTGATGAAGGTGTGCCGAATGTTCGGGCCAAATACCAAACAGACATCGCACGAAAGCCTAACATCTAACGCCGGATGCCCCATCCAAGCCACATAGGCGGGACTGGGTTACACTCCGGTCCGGCGCTCTCTCAGTGAGTACCACACGCACACGCTGCAAAGGGCCGTCACCTCCGTCTTCCCTCGATCCATCCTCAAAGCATGTACTGACGCATCGACCTTGTTAGGCCACTCTGCCATCGACGCCACCACGACGCCAGACAACGTCGATCTCCTGCGCGTGTCCCTCGCCACACATCTGACACCAAGCCTTCATTGCTCCATGCCGTCGAGAACCGCCGCCATGAATATGTAGAAAGAAACACCGCTCCACCGCAGATGCCATCCACTGGTCCCTCGAGCCCAAGTGCATCTCCAAGAATGCCGCCCCCAAGGGGGTAACGACACATGAATGCCGCCGTCATCCGATCAACTGATCTAGGGTTTCCCCCGGAGGTATTGGGTGGGGTTGGGTGCTTCACCTCGATGATGCCTTCATGAAGGAAACGATGATAAGAGCGTCGTCATCACCGGCTCCGGCCAATGACCGAAGACCAAGTTTTCACCCGGATCTGTTCCAAAAAATCCACCCGACAAGCTGTGCACTGTCTCGACCGCCTTCAAAGCCCCAGATCTAGCCGCCTAGATCCGGCGACCAAACGCAACAGCAGTGCCACCGTATGTAGTAGCCCTGGCGCACCAGCCACTGCCTGAATGCGCCACCACTGGAGCCTGGGAGGAGGGCTCCCACCCCACCTCGCCAAACCGCGAGAGCCCCCGGGATAGATCCCGCACGCTCATCACCATCTCTGATCTGAATCAATCCATGGCCAAACCACGAGATCGCCGATGCAGATCCGCCTTGGATAGGGACTGTACCACGCCTTGCCGCCGCGGGAAGCCTGAGCTTCACCCGCCGCCATCTTCCAGGGCCGCCGCCCCGGGATCCAGCCGTCGCCGATAGGACGCGCCGCCCACGTGCAGCAGGCAGGAGGATCCCCCCGATCCAGATCTGGACCGAGAAGCTCACCACGGCCGCCTCCGCGCCTCCGCGCCAGAGAGCCGCCATCCGGCCGCCCCGGACGCATCCGCGCCGCGCTGCCATGCATTGTTGCACGCATCCGCGCGAGGGCGCTATCATGCGCCAGCACCACACCGCGCCGAAGGGAGGAGGGCCCGCCGCTGCCGACGCCGGCCGGGCTTTGCCCGGCGGCGGCGGGGAGGGGGAGGGGACGGGGAAGGGTTGGAGGCGGCGGCGCGTGGGTTCGCCCCCCCCCCTCCCGCTCGCGGGAGCGGGCTGGGCGAGACGGGTTCCGAATCCTCTCGATCGGTTCAACTTGATTGAAGATGCCGGGTTGTTTTCTATAAAGGGCGCTTTATTACTTAAAAGGTTTAAGCATTACACCCAACCTCTACATAACTAGGATGCACACATCCATAACCAAGTCCAAGTCCAAAAAAATCAAAAAAGGCGGAATACAAGTAATTATGTGAAGATTGTATAATGCCTAAGATGTAGGAGTGCCAATCCGAAGATCATGCTGCCATTTCATGTTGGGTAAAAGTATCCCTCACCATGGCCTCTAAGCATGTACACGCCTCCATAAACAGGTTCTGATTCTCCATATGTTGTAGATATGACCATAAAAGAAGCGTGCCAGTACATCTGTAGATAACCTGCAGAAGAGAAGATGTCAGGCTGTAAGCATAAGACTAGATCTTCTGACAAGCACTCTATATAAATGAATAAGGGTGCTAATATTTGTTGGGAGGAGGTGATGTTTTCTACTGCAACTGCCATGGAGCAGCTCTTCATAGTATTATTTCACATTCTTTTTGCAATATCTCCAAATCTCTTTACAGTTTGTTATGTAGAGAATTAACAGAGGGGGAAATGAGAACCAAAACCCAGAACCTACGAGTAGAGTTCTTACTAGTGTGAGTACCACTACAGGACAGAGCGGATCAAAAGATGCATGAACGTGCATGTTAGTTGCCCTTTTTTCGATGAAGGGTGAATTTTATCAATGTTTTAAATAGCGGACTATGGAAAATAGCGGCAGGCTTTCAAATCAGCTATAGCGGGCTATAGCGAGCTATTTGTGAAGGCGACCATTTAGCGGCACCCTACTGAAAAGGCTATAGCGACCGCTGTAGCCGGCTATTTAAAACTATGGATTTTATGGACTCAATTTGAAGCATCAAGAGGATACAAACACAATGAGCACACACCCAGCCTCTGCATAGCTAGGACGTACACATCCAACATCAACACACACAAGAAAAAACACATCGGCAAATAGCAAAGTCATACAAGACCAAAGCTATGTCTACGCATAAAAAAAAACCAAAGTATCAAATCCGCAATGGACAAACTACAACAATGACCTTATCTGCACCAAATTTCTCATGACACCACAAGCACGACAAGGTTCTTCAACAACAATACCTTCAAGAAGAAAGCGATGATCAAGCGCTGTCGTCACCGGATCCAGCCATCAGAGGCTAGATTCTAGGTTTTCATCTTGAAGAATCGGTGTGACCGTATCCGAACAAAGCCTCCAACAAGGTCACGACGCCAAAACATTGCCATTGCCAGGTAGGTATAACCAACTTGGCTCAGATCTAGGTTTTCACCTCGGAGCTCAAGACCGGGTGCTCAAGTAGCACCACCATCAAAGTCACCATGCGTTGTCACCTCGGAGCTAATGCGATGTGACAACCGCCGCTACACCACCATATCCGCTGCGTCAAATCATCGTTCATAGATTGCATCTCACTGTCAGGGTAACCACTAGATCTGGAGAAAGAAATTCTCGCGAAGCCCTTTCAGTGGCTACCACAATCCACAGCACAACCGCCACGACGTCGGAGTGGTCACACGATCCAACACCAATGCGGAACCAAGCCGGAGAGTGCTTCCAAATCCCGTCGACCAAGGATCCATCACTGGAGAACTGCAGCAGACTACTGGATCCACACCGGGGCATCGGACCTGGGCAGCACACCCGGAGGCGGCGCCAGGAAGGAACATCCGCGGCGGATCATGGCCGGAGCAGGGACACCGCAGCCCCGCTGGCAACAGCACCCGAGGTCCAAATCTGAGGCGCCCAGTGGCTAAGGATAAGGATCCCCGCGGCTGGGAAGGAGGCCAAGACGAGCGGCAGCAGCGCACACCTGATGCAGCGAGGCGAGATCCGCGCCAGGGCAAGGTTGAACGGGAGGAACGAGGGTGCGTAGGACCCGCCGCCGCCAACCACCGACCAGGGCTTTGCCCGGGGGGCGGCGAGGGGAGAAGCGGCGAGGTCGGGGCCTAGAGCTGGCAGCGGCGGATGACGACGCGGGGGCGGTTCGTCCAGTTGCCCTACCATAGTATAGAAAAAAACCAGAACTAATAAAGACACAACATATTGTCCTTAGGTCTTCTGGCTTCAAAAAGGACAATATCCAAGTGTAAAATCTGCTAAATACTTGAGTGTACAAACTCTGTTTTGAGCAACTAACATTACAACAGAGAGTATCACAAACGTGCGTTTGAGTCTGTAAAAACTCTTCCGCCTGAATCCTTTCCAAGCCCGGTTTAGAGAAGCACACATTACATGAGGAGTCGATAAAAGTGAGTGCTCTGCTCCCCATGTAAGGCAGTAAGGAGAGAGAGAAATACATGAACATTAATTCTCCGAGGCAGGCCACTACAGAAACCAGAAATAGATATACAACAATCGTCCGGTGCTACATGCTTATTTATTATATTAATGAAATCAGCCAAAAACACAGCCATATTTGATGAAACGGGATAGATAACAATTAACAATCATACATGTGCGCTGCTCCACATGCACAAGCACATAAGCAAATACTCTCTCCGTTTCTAAATATTTGTCTTTTCAGAGATTTCAAAAAGACCATCACATACGGATGTATATAGACATATTTTAGTGTAGATTCACTCATTTTGCTTCGTATGTAGTCATTTGTTAAAATCTGTAGAAAGACATATATTTAGGAACGGAGGGAGTAGCATTCAGAACAAACAAGGCAGCTGGGAAACATAGAGAGCAAGTCACGAGCAAGCTGAACAAAAGCACAGGTAATTGATTACGAGGATCTCTGACCCCTCCTTGTGCCAAATGCATGTAGAGGATAAAAATAAAACAAACTAAAATTGATGAGAACAGGAGGTTGAGGGTGGCAACAAGGGAATATATAGTTACCTCGCATCCTTTCAGCTGCAGCTCCTTCAACATGCAGTCATCTCCAACAGAAATCAAGAGCATATATTCTACTTCCAGAAGATTGAGGGATGGAAGATGCAGGAACTCCTCTGGTAGCTTGCGCAACTTAGAGATCAAGTTGAGTTTTTTTTTTTTTGAGAGGATCAAGTTGAGTTTTAGGCGGGAGAGCTTTGGCATGGTCCCAACCTCGATCTTCAAACCTTCGGTGCAATAAAATCTAAAAAGTTGTAAGTTCTGTATACTTTTTTTTTGAAAATGGAGGTATACCCCCGGCCTCTGCATCATGATGATGCATGCGGCCCTCTTATTAAAAATCCAGAGAGTATCAACGTAAAGGTCTTACAACTCGCAAACGGAGCAAAGCAAAGTACATAACCCGGAAAAATACAAGTGGACAAAAACAACCGTAACGGTGATAATAAGGATAAGCTCTCTAGACTCCTATCCTGTTATGCGAACGCCATCCGAACCGGTTGAATATAACCCGAGTCAACATCTCCCATTGGTTGCACCCAGTAACCAAAGGCTCCCTGGAGTCCACAGGAGTGAGTAAGGACCACGTACGGATCCAAGCTGTAGCTCTGAAGATAACCTGCAAAAAAGTTAAGTTGTGTTGTCTGTTAAAAATCATATCATTTCTGCAGTTTCATATAGCCCATAATAACGCACATATTCCAATCCGAATACGAGCCGCCGTGATCTGTTCAACCCCAGCTAATCACGTCCCAAACAAAGACGCAATATCTACTGGTGAATTGATATTGAAGGCTATATGAATCGTTCTTCAAAGTAACTTGGCAAGTGGGCATTCAAGGAATAAATGTTGTATTGTCTCATCCTGAGCACAAAAACAACACCGCGAATTACCAACCCATCGCCTCTTAAGAAGGTTGTCCTTGGTGAGTATTACTTGCTTGTGGACAAACCACATAAAAATTTTAATCCGCAAAGGAACCTTAACCTTCCATATATGTAGTGACCGTGAGAGAGGGCCAGAATTAATCAGATCCGTATAAAAAGATTTCACCGTAAATATCCCATTTTTAGTTAACTTCCATTGTGTTGAGTCCGGCATGTCGGAGAGTCGAACTTCAATCAATCTCCGAACCAAGTGCATCCAGGCTGTCCATCTCTCACCCACTAATGTACGTCTGAACTGGATGTTCAAGGGAGTAGTTTGGAGGACGATACCTACATAATCCTCCTTACGTTACACAATATTATAAAGGGTGGGATATTGTAAGGCTAGAGGCGTCTCTCCTAACCACGTATCCTCCCAAAATCTTGTTGACATCCCGTTGCCAACCAAGAATTTGACCCTATGAAAGAACATATCCTTCATTCTCATAAGTCCCTTCCAGAATGGCGAATCAGTCGGTCTGATGGTAACCCGGGCTAGTGTTTTCGAGTGCAAATACTTATTGCGCAGGATTTGAGACCACATGCCCTCTGGCTCTGTCTCTAACCTGTACAGCCATTTGCTCATAAGACATCTATTCTTAATTTCCAAGTTCTCAATACCGAGGCCTCCTTGGTCTTTAGGTCGACAAAGGATATCCCATCGCGCGAGACGGTATTTCCTCTTGGCCTCATCAGATTGCCAAAAGAAACGAGATCTAAAGAAATCAAGTCGCTTTCGGACCCCTTTTGGAATTTCGAAGAACGAAAGTAAAAACATTGGCATGCTAGTCAATACTGAGTTAATCAAAACTAGCCGACCTCCGTATGACATCAGCTTGCCCTTCCAGCAGCTGAGTTTTTTTTTTCAATTCGTTCTTCAATACATTTCCATTCTTTATTGGATAGCTTACGGTGATGAATCGGAATACCCAAGTAATTGAATGGTAAGGCACCTAATTCGCATCCAAACAGTTGTCTGTAAGTATGTTCCTCGTCTTTGGCCTTCCCAAAACAGAACACCTCACTCTTATGAAAGTTAATTTTTAAGCCAGACAATTGTTCGAATAGACACAAAATAAGTTTCATGTTACGTGCCTGAGCCATGTCATGTTCCATGAACAGAATAGTGTCATCAGCATATTGTAGAATAGACACCCCTCCATCAACGAGATGAGACATCATATTAGACTGTACACATTTGTCATTAATAATATTGAGATCCCACTGAAAGAGATATGCCAAGAGTTTACGGATGACATCACGACTTTCGCTAATAGAACAGACTTTTTGTTTGTTATAATATAGTACAAATTGATCATTACATGTACAAATTTATCAATTGATGACCGTCTCCTGAGGTGTGGTGGAGCGACCTGGGTGTTAAACACATAATTGTGTCACGTATTAGCAAGGTACACGAGGTTGAGTATTGAACCAGGATAGCTAGGCTAGGCGCATGAGATATTCTGTTGTAACTACTAGCTAGCTTATCTCCTATCTTTCTTGTTTATCAAGTTGTATCTCAACCAACTCTTGTACGCGTATTCCAGGCTCGCACCCTGTCTATTTAACACGCAACACGTCGCCCTAGATCGGGTAAGACGTTTCCGCCAACGCACATGGTATCAGAGCCTTCCTACTTCCCATCTAGCCTCCACCTCCACCTGTGCCGAAACCATGTCTTCCTCCTCCGGTGCCGCCCACTCCAATCTCAATGGGCAGGTCATCGAGAAGCTTTCCCGCACGAATTACGTGCTGTGGCGCACGCAGATCACACCCCAGCTGTGTGGCGCCGGTGTCTTCGGCTACATCGACGGCACGTCACCGGAGCCGGCCAAGCTCTACGCCGCCAAGGACAAGGACGGCAAGGACACCTTCGAGCCCAACCCTCTCCACCCTCTTTGGGTCCGGGAGGACCAGCAGGTGCTCGGGTTCCTCCTCAGCAACCTCTCCAAGGAGGTGCTGGTCACGGTGACCGCGATCACCACAGCGAACGCGCTTTGGACGACGCTGGCGGGCATGTACTTGTCGCAGTCGCTGAGCCGCGTCAACAACATCCGCACCTCCCTCATCAACGCGCAGAAAGGTACCCAATCCGCCGCCACCTACTTTCCCTACATGCGTGGCCTCGCCGACGAGCTGGCCGCGGCGGGTAAGCCGATCCAGGATGATGAGCTGATCTCCTACATCCTCCATAGCCTGGATCTGGAGTACCAGCCCCTGGTCTCAGCCCTCGACGCTCGCGTCTCCCCCGCCTCCCTCGATGAGATCTTTGCCATGCTCAGCAACTTCAACCAACGCATGGCGCAGTTCCACGGTGCGGGCGGCCACTCCTTCAAGTCCTCGGCAAACACTGCAACTCGCGGCCGGGGTGGTGGCCGTTCCCGCGGCTCTTCCCGTGGCAGGGGGCGGTCTGGTGGCAGCGGCAACAATGGCGGGCGCTCCAACAACAAGGCTCGCCGCGGCGGCAGCGGTTCTGGTCGATCTCGTCCGGACTTGCCTCGCTGTCAGATATGTGGTAAGCCGGGCCACACCGCAAAAGATTGCTGGTACCGTTATGATGAGGACGAGGATGACTCCCAAGACGATGACAAGATCGATGCGGCCGCCGACGGCTCCTATGGCATCGACACCAACTGGTATGTCGATAGCGGCGCAACCAACCACATCACCAACGAACTCGAGAAGGTGACCATGAAGGAAAGGTACCGTGGAAAGGATCAAATCCACACGGCCAGTGGAGAAGGTATGCGGATAAATCACATTGGTCATTCAATAGTTAGTACCCCTAGTCGCAATATTCATCTCAAGAAAATCTTGCATGTTCCTAGTGCTGCCAAAAGTCTTCTTTCTGTTCACCGAATTGCCTTAGATAATCATGTCTTCCTTGAGTTTCACCCCTTTTTATTTTTGATTAAGGATCAGGAAACGAAGAAAATTCTCTATCGAGGTAGATGTGTTCGAGGGCTTTATCCGTTGATCCCGGTGCGTAGAAGATTCAATAAACAAGTCTATGGTGTTACTAAGCTTTCATCAACCCGGTGGCATGATAGATTAGGACATGCTTCTTTCTCTCTAGTTGAAAAATTGCTTAGGAAAAATAAGCTCCCGTTTGTGGTTGAGCGACATAATGAAACTATTTGTGATTCGTGCCAAAGAGCAAAAAGTCATCAATTGTCGTATCCAGTATCTACTAGTGTCTCTACCAAACCGTTGCAACTTATATTTTCCGATGTATGGGGTCCGGCCCCAACCTCTGTTGGCAGACACTCCTATTACGTCAGTTTCATTGATGACTATAGCAAATTCTCGTGGATTTATCTTCTTAAGCATAGATCCGAAGTGTTTCAAGTTTTTCAAAACTTTAAAGCTCTGGTTGAACGCAAGTTCGACAGCAAAATAATTGCTGTCCAATCAGACTGGGGAGGGGAGTACGAGAAGTTAAACTCCTTCTTCCAAACTCTTGGCATATCACACCACGTATCATGCCCTCATGCCCACCAAAAGAACGGCTCCGCCGAACGAAAACATCGTCACATAGTTGAAGTTGGTCTTGCTCTTCTTGCAGGAGCATCCATGCCTCTTAAATTCTGGGATGAGGCTTTTCTCACAGCCGTCCACCTCATAAACATTCTTCCTAGTCGTGTCATCCATAATGAAACACCCCTAGAAAGACTACTTCATGAAAAACCAAACTACCAATCTCTTCGTGTTTTTGGGTGTGCATGCTGGCCCAATCTTCGTCCCTACAACAAACGGAAACTCATGTTTCGTTCCACCAAATGTGTGTTCCTTGGCTATAGCTCTCAACACAAAGGTGTCAAGTGTCTCGAGGTCTCCACGGGTCGCGTCTATATCTCTAGGGATGTCGTATTCGATGAAACTCAGTTTCCCTTTGCTGATCTTCATCCCAACGCCGGTGCGCTTCTTCGCAAAGAAATTCTTCTTTTGCCCTCACATCTCACCGGTTGTGATCAAGGGGGGAACGATACTGATGATCACTTGTTGACTAATCCTGCTGATATGTTGCATGAGTCGTGTGGTGATGAAACAGGAACAGAATCAGGAAGAAATGGCGAAAAAATGAAGAAGAAAGAGCAAATTTTGGCCCTTATTTCATGTGTTCAGAAACAGGAGACAAGATCTCCTCGGGATCAGCGCGGCGTCAGGAAATCCGATCCTCCTCGGGATCGGTTGCAGCAGATGCGGGATTCCCCTCGGGATCCAGCGCACCTGGCGCGGCTGCGGCTGCAGGCGCACGCACCGCAGCGCCCGGCTCCACAGACGGCACGCGGTCGCCCGCAGCGCCCGGCTCCACAGACGGCACGCGGTCGCCTCCCGTTGGTCGTGACGCGGGCCCAGATGGCCCAGACGGTGCGCGCTACCGCGGCCAGCCGGTGTGCTACAAGCGGCGGGCTCCAGTTCGCTCCATCAATGCGGACCCTCATGCGGGCCCTGACGCGGCCCCCAACGTTGATTCACCATCATTGCATAATGATGGGCCGGTCCAGAGGCTGGGATCCTCTGTGGCCTCTCCAGGCGATGCAGTTCAGCCACAAACCGCAGAAAATCCCGCTGGGACAGCTCGCGCTGCTGCACCCAGGGGATCCTCCTCGGGATCGGCTCCGGCTGGAACTCCTGTACAGGAGACAGGATCTTCTATGGCTATGGATGAGGCTGTGGCGTCACCGCGACGCACACGACTGCAAAAAGGGGTAACGAAACCTGTGAACTATAAACACGTAGTTAAATATGGTATGATCTGTTCTACAGGAGAACCAGGTGAACCAAACACGGTTGAAGGAGCACTTGGTAATGAGAAATGGAAGAAAGCTATGAATGAAGAGTACATGGCATTGAAGAAAAATAAAACATGGCATCTGGTTCCTCCACAGCAAGGTAAAAACTTGATTGACTGCAAGTGGGTATTCAGGATTAAGAGAAAATCTAATGGAACCATTGATCGTTATAAAGCTAGACTTGTTGCGAAGGGTTTTAAACAAAGATACGGCATAGATTATGAGGACATGTTTAGTCCAGTTGTAAAAGCTGCTACCATTCGCCTTGTCCTGTCTATTGCTGTTTCTAGGGGCTGGAGTCTCAGACAGCTAGATGTGCAGAACGCGTTTCTCCGTGGTGTTCTGGAAGAGGAAGTGTACATGAAGCAACCTCCTGGGTTTGTAAGTAAGAATGCTCCATCCTATGTGTGCAAACTTGACAAAGCACTATATGGGTTAAAGCAAGCTCCAAGGGCATGGTATTCACGTCTCTGTCACAAGATGCAGGCACTTGGCTTTGTTCCTTCCAAGTCTGACACTTCATTGTTTATTTACAACAAGTCCAACACATGCATATTTGTCCTCATCTATGTTGATGATATTATTGTGACAAGCTCATCTGATGAAGCAATCACAGGGCTCTTGAAGGACTTGAGTGCAGATTTTGCCTTGAAGGATCTTGGAGACTTGCACTTCTTCCTTGTAATTGAGGTAAAGAGAAATAATGATGGACTTCATCTTTCTCAAGAGAAGTATGCAACTGATCTGGTAAAAAAGGCTGGTTTGAAAGACTGTAAGCCATCTCCTACTCCACTATCCAGTTCAGAAAAACTATCTCTCACAGAAGGGACACTCTTGAATCAAGAAGACAGCACAAGATACAGAAGTTTGATGGGAGCATTACAATATCTCACTCTTACTAGACCTGACATTTCCTTTGCAGTTAATAAAGTTTGTCAGTTTCTTCATGCACCCACCACTGTTCATCTAACTGCTGCAACACGCATAGTTAGATATGTCAAACATACTGTGAGCATTGGTCTAAACTTTAGCAAATCACCTTCAACACTTGTCAGTGCATTCTCTGATTCAGATTGGGCAGGATGCTTGGATGACAGGAGGTCAACTGATGGGTTTGTTGTATTTTTTGGACCTAACTTAATATCATGGTGTGCACGAAAGAAAGCTACTGTCTCTAGATCAAGTACAGAGGCCGAATACAAAGCATTAGCAAATGCTACAACAGAGATTATATGGGTTCAGTCTATGTTGAAAGAACTTGGTGTGAAAAACACACGAGCTCCATGTCTATGGTGTGACAATCTTGGTGCCACCTATCTCTCTGCAAATCCAGTCTTTCATGCTAGAACAAAACATATAGAAATTGATTTTCACTTTGTCAGGGAAAGGGTTGCTCAGAAGCAACTTGACATTCGTTTTGTGCACTCTAGAGATCAAGTTGCAGATGGATTCACCAAGGCATTGCCTGTATGGAGTTTTGAAGAATTCAAACGTAATCTCAACTTGACCAAGTTGTGATTAAGGGAGGGTGTTAAACACATAATTGTGTCACGTATTAGCAAGGTACAGGAGGTTGAGTATTGAACCAGGATAGCTAGGCTAGGCGCATGAGATATTCTGTTGTAACTACTAGCTAGCTTATCTCCTATCTTTCTTGTTTATCAAGTTGTATCTCAACCAACTCTTGTACGCGTATTCCAGGCTCGCACCCTGTCTATTTAACACGCAGCACGTCGCCCTAGATCGGGTAATACGTTTCCGCCAACGCACACTGGGCACCGGGGATGAAGGTCCGCGATGGGCAGCAGCCTCCCCGAGACCCCCTCAGCTCCATCTTGTACATGGCCGACGGCATCGTAGGACGAGAAGGCGGCGACATTGGCGTCGGGAGGGTGGATCTAGATTCTAGACGGAGAAGCAGGAGGAGCGAGGGGTCATTGGAGGAGAGTCAATCGCCTTCAAGGGAGGGAGGAGAAGGAAAGCGGGATATGAGGATTGGGAGGAAGGAGATGGGTTCCAGAATGAATCGGGAGCGGAGAATTGAGGATTGGGGTGTGGGGAGGGAGGAGGGCGGCAGATTTTAGACGAGAATGAAGATGAATTCCTCGCGCCCCACAGTTCTGCAATCATCCACTTTCTACCTGCGCAAAAAACAAAGCACTCATAAGACAAGCACAAGTATAGACAGCAATGAAAATGAAAGGTGTGGCAAATTAACTATGCTTAAGCTGTGTATAAGTATGTATACCTCGCATCCTTTCTGCCGCAACTCCTTCCGTGTGATGTCATCTTCAGGATTATAGGGCATAGAACTCAGCTTTAGGTGACCAAGGGACGGAAGGTGCAGCAACCCCACGGGGAGCTTCCTCATCTTCTTGCACGACTGAAGTATCAGGTGGGAGAGTTTTGGCATTGTCCCTTCCTCCATCCTCCACTCCTCAATGGAAAAATGATGAAGTTCTAACTCTTGCAGCTGAGGGAACCCTTGGGAAGAGCAGCACATTGTCTGGCCTTTGTACCCACCCAACTCCACCACCACCAGGCGGGCAAGTTTCTCCAGGATCGGCATCGGGTCTTGTTTTATGACACCGGCAAACAGAACAAGACGACGTACACTTTGTGGGAACTCAGCAGGCAGCTTATCGACCACATCAAATCGGTAGAGAAAAATATCAACCAGGTGAGGCATGTTTGCAAATATGTTGAGCACCTCCGCTGGTATATTGGAGTTCATCGACAAGGAGAATGTTGTTAGTTGATTCATCTGGCCCAACAAAATCATCATGTCATGACAGCAGAAATCAGCGCCAGCATTTGCAAGAGCCAACACAAAGCTCTGTAGCTCTTTGGGCTGCAGTCGCACACTCCTTGCAGGTGGTGGTGGAGAAAATTTTCTCACACTAGAAATGTAAACATGCCTTAGGGTAGGGATATCCCAGAGAGAGTTTGGTACTTGTGAGTCCAATGCCCTGTTCTTTAGTTCTATAGTCTGCAAGTAAAGTAGTTTTCCAATTGAAGAAGGGAGCGCCACACCTTCACAATATCTCAACCTAAGCAATCTTAGATGAATGCACCCACCAATTACACTGGATAAATCTTTTAGTGTTGAATTTTCAATGCAAAGAACTCTCAGGAATCTCAGCTTAGGAAGGGACACTGATGAGAGTTTAAAGCCAAGCAGACTTCGGACATTAGGCGTTGCAGGTAAAATCTGATCACTCAAAGTTTGAAAACTAAAACGGTAAGACACCAAGTTATCAGACGATGATGATACACCAGCTTGGCCTGCAAATTTTTTTAGAGTGCATTACATGTCAGAGAAAAAGCTAGCCGCATACAAGGACATATAGTAAATTTGAAAATGGAGTCAATTAATACGAAGAGACCAGGAGACGAAACCCGACCTGCAGTTTTGTCGATGGCATCAAGAAAACCATCTTGTCTTGCCTCTTCTATGCACCAGTCATGTAAGATATCGTGAATTCTTATACTCTCTATCCATCCATGTGCCCTACTTCTGTCAACAACTTGTACCAAGCTTCTCTGAGCCAACTCGGTTACATAATTCCGTGCTGTTTCTTCTAGTGTATGCTTTGGTGTATGTGGAATGAAGCTTTCTGCTATCCATAATTCAATAAGTTCTGACACTTCTATTATGTAATCCTCAGGGAAAGCAGCAAGATAGAGAAAACAAGATCTTAAATAATGATTTGGCAGGTCCTTGTAACTGCGAGCTAGTATTAGTCGCATCATTTGCCCATTTTTGGTTGATGGCCACCCCGACAGTATATCAGACCATGCTTGTTTATTTAAATTCTTTGATAGATAACCACCCAAAACTGCAAGTGCAAGTGGTAATCCATCACATTTCTTTGTAAGATCTCTCCCAAGGTCTTCAAACTCATCCACATTTCGTATTGCAGACCTTTTGTATGATGGTAAAGCTTTGCTACTGAAAAGTTCCCAGCTTTTCTCTTCATCTAACTTCTTCAAAGGATGAACATTGGTTGGCGTTGGAACATGATTTGCAACATCTTCCTTTCGTGTGGTTAACAGTACTCTACTACCATTAGTTGCATCTGGAAATGCTTTAACCTTTCTGTTTAATTGCTCCCATGTATCTGTTTTTCCCACACATCATCGAGAACTACTAAGTATCTCTTTTGCAACAGAAAATCATGGATCTTCTTTCCCACCTCATGCTCTTGCATTTGATCGTCTGGCCTATGTGTACTCCCAGTTATTTGTTTCATAATATCATTTAATAAATCAATGCCTTTAAACTTTTGAGATACAGTCACCCAACAAACTGCCTCAAAATGTCGTTTCGCTCCAGGCGAAGTGTAGACTTTTCTAGCAAGTGTTGTTTTCCCCGCACCACCCATAGCAACTATGGAGATGGCACTAAGACTCTTCTCTGTGTCAACTAACTTCCCCACTATTTCTTTGTATTCATTCTCGAAACCAATCATAACAACATCTTCAAAATTTTGGTGAATAGGACCATAATCTTGAGGCAACTCATCATCAATATCAACCTTTTCTATGCAAGTATGACCCAAATCATCAACTATTTTCAAACGGTTTGCATACTCAAATATCTCAGATATGTTCCTTCTTATACTTTCAAACAAGGGTTCTGCAAGTAAATTACTCCAGTTAGCTAGCATGTAGATGCTCTACCTGCTGGAAACCACTATTCATGATTCAGTTGATCAATTTTGACAGGAGGTGGTTTGACGTTATGCTGCTCTGTAATCCTGGGCAAGTTAATTGGTGGATATTTTCCCGCTGCAGGTTTGCTTCCTGCTTTATACAGTTTGTCTGGCAGAGAGTAAAATAAAATTGGAAAAGAGAAAGCAAAAAAAACATCACAGGAGCATTACAAGCGTTAGTGCTCACAATGAAAAGGAAAACTGGAAAAGAGAGTGACGAATACATTATTAACAACAATTCATGAACGCTAACGTGATTGCCAAACTACAATAATATGAATCACCAGAGAATAGTACAATTACAACGCTGTCTTGAAGCATCGGCCTAACCGATGCTACATATTCTTATTGTTACATTGGATTCAGGAAAACACATAGTGCATAGTACAGTACTTGATAAAAACGAGATACATAGATTCAGGTAGGACACCAATCGGTCCATCCAGCTTACAGGTAAATAGCTTGGGTAAATGCACTGGATCCTGAAACTGTAATTACAAGCAAACAATAGCTGTAGTAGTAAAATCAAACAAACAAAAAATGCAAGGATGGCAAGAGGTGTAGTGCTACCTGGCACCCTTTCTGTCGCAGCTCCTTCACTGTGCTGTCTTCTCCGGACATCAAGGGCATGTAATCCATCTTCAGACACTTGAGGGAGGGAAGGCGTAACAACCCCTCGGGGAGCCTACTCATCCGCTTGAAGTCATGAAGTTTCAGGTAGGAGAGCTTTGGCATTGTTCCGTCCTCCATGCTCCACTCAGTGAAATTTTTAGACATATGAAGTTCTAACTCTCGTAATTGAGGAAATCCCTGGGTAGAGCAGGACATTGTTCTGCCTTGATAACCCTCTAGCTTCAACACCACAAGACAAGGAAGCTTCTCCAGAATCGGCATCGGGTCTTCTTTAATGTAACCACAACTGCGGTGCCCAAGAAAATGAGGGAACCGACCAATGGTAAGATGAACTAGGTGAGGCATGTTCGCAAATATACACAACAAGTCCTTAGCTTCATAGGTAAAACAAAGGGATAAGGTTGTTAGTTTTGTCATTTGGCTCACAAACTTGACCATGTTATTATGAAGAATTTGAACGGCGAAGGTCTCAAGGTTGTTTTGGTGAACACTCCTCTTAGGTGGCGGAAACCCGTCATTAAGGTAAACATGCCGTAGGGTCGGGATACGCCAGAAGGATTTTGGCATGAGATTCTTGCTTGAGTGCCATGTGCTTGCCAAATCGATAGTTTGCAGATACAGGAGTTTTCTAATTGAAGAAGTGAGCGCGAAACCGGAACACCGTCTCAACCTGAGACATCTAAGGTTAATGCACCCATAGATTATTCTAGAGGCACCACTTAAGCTTGAATCTTCAATGTGAAGAACTCGTAGAAAACTCATCTTGGGTATTGATGAAAGTTGAAAGCCAATGAGAGTTCGTAGATCGAGTGTTGTCTGTAAAAACAGATCACCAGAGTTTTGGAGAGTGGAGCGATAGAATTTCTGGGTATTAGAAGATGATGCACTAACTTGGCCTGCACATTTTTGGGAGTGAATCCATATGTTAGCGAGAAGACACATGTCATGACATAACTAAGATATTGAAATGCAAAGTAGACTTATATAAATAGGTAAGATGGGAAGCTTGACCTGTAATTTCAGTATTGACATCAAGAAAACCATCTTGTCTTGCTTCTTCTATGCACCACTCACGTAAGATATCATGAAGTTGTATTCTCTCAATCCATCTGTGTCCCTTGCTTCTGTCAACAACTTGGACAAGACTTCTTTGAGCCAACTCGGTTACATACATGTGTGCTATTTGTTCTGGTTTATGGTTTGGTATATGGGGAATGAAGCCTTCTGCTATCCATAACTGAATAAGATCTGACACGATTATTACAAAATCCTCGGGAAAAGCAGCAAGATAGAGAAAACAAGATCTTAGATAATGACTTGACAGATCTTTGTAACTGCGAGCTAGTATGTCTCGCATCCTCTGTGTATCCTTGTTTGATGGCCAACCCAATAGTATATATGACCATGCTTGTGTATTTAGATTCTTTGACAGATGACCACCCAATACTGCAAGTGCAAGAGGCAATCCATCACATTTCTTGGCAAGCTTTCTTCCAAGTTTTTCAAACTCATCCACATCCTCCATAACAGACCTTCTATATGATGGTAGAGCTTTCCTACTAAAAAGTTCCCAACTCCTCTCTTCATCTAACTTTTTCAATGGATGAACATGGGTTGGCATCTGAACATGATTTGCAACATCTTCCTTCCGTGTAGTTAACAGTACTTTACTACCATTAGATGCATCTGGAAAGGCATTAACTGTTGTGTTCAACTGCTCCCATGTGTCAGTTTCCCAGACATCATCGAGAACTACCAGGTACCTTTTATGCAGGAGGAAGTCATGGATCTTCTTTCCCACCTGGTACTCATCCATTTCATCAATTTCTCTACAGCCTTCTTTGCCATATATTATTTGTTTCATAATATCCTTTAGTAACTTGATGCCCTTGAACGTTTGAGATACGGTCACCCAAGCAACCGTGTCAAAGTGGTCTTTGACTCTGGATGAAGTGTATACTTTTCTTGCGAGTGTGGTTTTCCCCGCTCCACCCATGGCAACTATAGACACAGCACTCAGCATCTTCTCACTGTCAACTAATTTGTCCACTATTTCATTGTGCTCATCCTGGAATCCAACCATGACAACATCATCTTCAGAATTGTGGTGCATATGACTGAAATCCTGTGGAAGCTCATCCACCACTACAACCGTGTCAGCCAAATCAATTTTCAAATTATCCGCACTTGCAAAAATCTCAGTGAGCTTTCTCCTTACACACTGAATTTCAACACCAATCTTACGAATGGTGGCCAAGTCACTCGGCAGGCGAGCATACCTTGAGATAGCACCCATGAATCCCCTCTTGAGCCTGTTTCTCTTCTCCATGTAATCTGCAGCTTCGATGACATTCTGAGCCTCATATGCCACATCTCTGATCTGGCTCACCAAGACAGCAACTCTTGCATTTCCTGACCTCCATTTGCTGTCAGCGTCTTTGAGGTAGGCCTGCAACCTCACCAGCTCAGCTCTCAAGAGCCCCACTTCAAGGGTGACTGCACACAAGAACGTGGTCTCCTGGATTGCAAGATTGCTCAAGTTTCCAAGCACCACAGTAACAGCAGCCTCGGCCATTGATTGCTAGCTCCTTTAGAGACGGAAATATATGTGTGCTTGGTCAGAGACAGCAGCCTCTTGTGCAGTCACTCCACTTGGCTACCACTAGCTAACTAGCTAGCATGGCGGGCAGAGATGTACCTGAGGGGAGCGAGAGGCGAGAGCACGCGCGAGAGGTGAGCATGCATGGATGAGTTTGCGCTGAGGGCACAAAGTAGAGACTGGGCGACTCACCGGCACCAGCCGGCAGCAGGAGGGTCTTCTCCTTCAGCTCGATTGCCGCCACCTTGCTCAGATCTCCTTGAGTAGGAGAAATTTTCTTCTCTTGTGTGAGTGTGACTCGAATTAAGCCACCTTTAGTGTAAGGACGATGCCATCGACCAGCTGAGGGGAGAGAGCGCAAGAAGTGATGAACATTTGCGCCGGGGAGAGAGGAGCAAGAAAGGATGATAGAGGGTTACTCACCGTCACCGGCCGGAGCCTGGAGGGTCTTCGATCTGCTTCAGCTGGATCCCCGCGTCTCGGGTCGTCGTCGAGCGGTGGCCGGAGCTTGTAGAGTAGCTAGCTAACTGGGTGGGCGAGTGTGTATGCTAGGTATCGTCTGATTGAGGAGCTTGGCACGCCTCTACCTGCTACAGCTGCGTGGTTTCAATTGTTTTTGCACCATCCACGTGACATGCATCGAATACTGGTTGATTCCCTCTTGCTTGTTTCTAGCGCACGTCTTACAGAGAATACTATGATACTTTGTTCTCCAGATCTACAATGGAGGTTTTTGTAAGTGCAAATGGGTGCATCTTTCTATGAGCCGAGCTGCATGCGCTGCGTAGGTGCCGACAATGGGTCGCTGATCACCGACCGAGGTCGTGTTGGCGCGTGAGCTCAACAACGTTGGGCTCCTTAATTTATTTTGCAAATTGCATTGCATTGCCGCACCCGAGGGTGGACAGGACAAAGTATCATCAACCGGCACCTGCAGCGGCACCGTGTGGGAGCTACCCTCGGACCCGGAGTCACGCGCCGGCGACCACTTCTTGGCGTTTGGACTTTAAATGCTCGACCCATCTCACCGGCCCGAGGTGTGATGGTGTGCGGCGACTGGTGGATATGTGGGAGAGGATGAGGATTATGCCGACAGGGTTTGTGGAGGAGGACACATTTAAAAAAATTCAGGTCCTATAGACATTTTTTGAATACATGGGAGAGGATGAGGATTATGCCGACAGGGTTTGTGGAGAGGATGAGGATTATGCCGACTTCAAATGCTTGATTAAAAAAATTCAAATAAATGACCACCATTTTTTGAACATTTAACATTTTTAAAATATCTGATTAACATGTTTAAAATACAAGACTAACATTTTTTGAATACATGGTCAACATTTGTTATATACACATTTAACATTGTTCAAAACCAAGGTTAATAATTTATTTAATAAATAAAATATTTACATTTTTTAAATCATGGTCAATATTTTACATATACACATTTAACATTTTTCAAATGGATTAACATTTCTAAATACTTCTTTAATGTTTTATTCAAATGCTTGATTAATATTTTTTAAATACATGATCAACTTTTTCGCACATACATTTAATATTTTTTGTATACATTTTCCGTATAGATGGTCAACATTTTTTCTATACACATTTAAAAAAATCTGAATGCATGATTAACATTTTTTTGAACATTATGTAAATTATATTTTTTTAATATATATGATTAGAAAATCTGGTTGTGTAAACAAAAGTCGAAAATAAAATCGAAATCAAAAACAAAAAGAAAACTGAAAAAAAGAGGCTGTGGCTTCCCTCGCACTGGCTGACCTATTCGCGTCCTTGAGGCAAAACCTGGCTCTGTCTCGCATGACACGAGACCTAGCCACGCCCTTCCGGAGGGACCTCCTATTCCGTGCTGAAGCGCCGCGGAATGTAACTGACACACACTGCAGCATCTGTGGGCTGGCACACAAACGCGCAGCGGAAAAAAATACCCCAAAAGTTGAACCCCCCATGAGGAATCGGACTCACGCCGTCATGCTTTATTGTAGTAAGTCTAACCACTAGACAAACTAAGTGCTAGTGACTCTGTAAAAGGCAGATCTTTTAAGAACAATATTGCACATTACACTGTATCGTTTATATTTTTGAATTATTAGGAAAACAATTTTTTAAAAAAGAAACATGTGAATCAAATTTGAGAGTTCAAGAAAACATGCAAGAAAAGTCGGCATATTCAAAAAAGTTCACCAAATTGCAAAAAAGTTCACGTATTAAAAAAGGTTCAAATATTTTGAAGAAAGATCACTAATTTGAAAAAGGTTAATCGATTTCAAAATTTTTGAATTTTAGAAAACGTTCATTGATTAGAAAAAAATATCAATTTTGACAAAAAGTTTATCAACTTTTAAAAGAATTTCACAATCTGGCAAAAGTTCATCGATTTTGAAAATAGTTCATTCATTTTTCAAAAAGTTCATCAGATTGAAAAACGTTCATTGATTCAGGAAAAGCCTCACCAAAATTGAATAAGTTCACCGATATTGATAAAAAGTTCTTCATTTTTGATAAAAACTTCATTGATTTTGAATACAGATATTATTTTTTTAAAGTTCATCGAATTGAAAATAAGTTCATCGAATCTGTCAAAAGTTCACCAAAATTTGAAAAAGTTCTCCGATTTTGATAAAAAGTTCATCCATTTTGAGGAAAGCTCATCGGATTTAGCAAAAAGTTCAGCGAATTTGGAAAAGTTCATCGAATTTGAAAAATAGGCATCAAAAGTTTATAAAAGGTCATCAATTTGGAAAAATCATCAAATTTAAAAAAAATGTGCAATTTTGGATTAAAATAAAAAAGTAAAAAGGGAACAGTGATGAAAGAGTAGAAATAGAAAAAACCAAAACAAAAAGTTGGTTCAGAAAAAATCGAAAAAACTGACGAGAGAAAGCATAAATGCAAGAAAAAAAATACATTATCACAATGTGTGTGTTGTCCCGGTTTGTTAGTGCGAGCAACAAATAAGCTGGGGGTCGCGAGTTTCAGTCTCTCCCACGCAGCATATTTTGCATATTAAAACAAAAAAACGGGAATGTGCCGAGCCCAACGAGGTGCGCGCCCGATTGCCAAATGATCTAGATCGAGCGCCTGAAGCACCAAATAAGATTTGCCCCTTCTAGATGCCCCAGCCTCGTGGTCTCGCGAGTGACTCAATCAAGTTGGGCCTGCTAGCCCCACCAAAACCAACCAACACCCAGCGAAGATACACAACAAATTATCGAAATCACTAAATGAGACCGTACAAAGATCACTCCCACCCTTATAGGTTGAGACTTTCCGTAGATCTGTTTATTCAAAAAGTTTTATCTCTAAAATCGTGTGTCAAAATCTTAAACCATTTTCATCATTGGATTTCTCGCGTCGAGATCTTTAAAAATAGATCCCATGTTGATAGGTTTTGAGAAACTTTTTTCACAAAAAAACCGAACAAAAAAACCGGACTCGAACCGGGAGCACGTTTTTTTCCTTTCTGGAAGCCGTTACCGAGAGGCACGGCCGTGCCTCTAACAGAAGCAAATCCGTACCTCTCGCGAAAAAAAACCGTGCCTCTCACGGAACAAAAAAAACAGGTTTTTTTCCGTTTCTGAAGACACGGTCGTGCCTTTCGCGGAGGCAAAACCGTGCCTCTCATAAAAACGAAGAAGAGAAAACGCGTTTTTATTTTTGTTTCCGAGAGGCACGGAAGGAAGCAAAACCGTGCCTCTCATGAAAAAAATTATGTTTTTTTCTTCATTTCCAGGATGCACGGCCGTGCCTCTCGTGGTAGCAAATTCGTGCCTCTCACAGAAGAAGAAAACAGAGAAAACACGTTTTATTTCCACCCCCAAGTGATCGTTGGGAGGCTCCGAAGGAGCGCTCGCCAACTAGTTGCCCTCACAAATCATGCTCCCGTCCCCTCTGGAAAAAAAAACAGTCACGCTACCGTTGCTAAAAAAGAGGAAATCCCTTTCCCATCGTCTTCTCCCCTTTTACTCATGGCGTCTCCCGCCGCCGGCGATACCGACGACACTAAGGAGTCGTATTGGCTCGGGTCCTTCGCTGAACCAGAGACCATACATGACGCCCCTGTCCTCCTCTTCTGCCTTAATTTATCTTCCTGCCGATAGGTTTTAATGGTGCCACGGTGGTGGTGTAAGCAGGCGGAGACCTCCGGCCGCCCCCACCTCGCTGACACGTTCGATCTTCGCATGCTGCCGGCCATCAGTTATATTACTGTTACCGCACCTCCTTCCCTCTTTCTTCACCAAACAATGTACTAATCTGCTCCTCGGAACAATAACCGTAGAAAACTTTGTTCTAGTGGTTTGCTGCTAGAATGCTTAAAATCAGTCAGTGCTGGGGTTGGTTATCTCAGTATATCCACCGTGAATTATTACCAGTATCCTGCTGGTTACTAGCCGGACAAGAAGATTTTTTATTCCTTTTGTTACTCTTTTTCGTTGAAGTGCAATGATCATACGTCTATAATGTATTGTACGGCCCAGCATAGGTCATATTGTTCTAACTTTTGAGGTAGTTGATGGTTATTCACAGTTATCACCTTAACACCAAAGAACAGTTCAACACAATGCTTCATTTCTGTCTTGGCGCATCCTGATTCGATACTAAAAGTATATTGATTCTTTCCCAATAAACAAAGACTTTTTTCTGCAAATATTGCGTATTTGACTCGATCCACAAATCGACCTTCCTTCATATGATTTGAGTTCTAGTATCGATAAGAACTCAAGTTCTTATTGTTACCAATTCGTTATATATGGATGATGGATGAGATTCCATGGATAGAGTACCAATTCATTAGACTTATGTTATGTTCCTGGAAAACAGTTAGTAGAATTATATTCTAAATAAAAGAAAGAGGCTTTTCATAAGAAAACATGGATGAATACTTGCTGTTTTCTAGATTTTTTTATCGGATTTCTATTTTCAGAAATGGGGTTTACAAATTTTTTCATGACTCAGCGGTTCAACTCAATCCATCTTTTCTTTCCTTTATTCCTTCCGATACTAATTTTTTTTGAAAAGGATAAAATTTGGCTCTGCTTGCTCTCCGGTAAGGCAGACAGGATGACCACCACTGGAGCTGGTGCCGGCATGGTAACCGCCAACCAGCTGCTGGAGCTGTCAGTGCTCGTGAACATAGCCTCCCCCCAATACGATACCGGTGGGGAGGTGTGGGAAAACGAGCCGTGGCCCTGCCCGCCCGCTCCTTGCCCTCACCCACTCTACCCCTGCACCCTGGTGGAAGGGGCTTCCACATCTTCCGAGTGAAAAACCGGGGGATTCATTTCGTCTGCATCCATCCTATGGCATAGGAGATAACAAACAACATACAAAAATTACGTTCTCATCTCTAACGGTACTTAATTATTTTGCAGGACCAGACACCCCCCACTCAAAATCATATCATCGCTCCTGGAAGTGCATGGGCCATTCGGTCTCACCTGCAACCTTGTAACTAACATTGGCCACTTGGGAAATACTATCTTAGCAGTCGTTACCCATTGTACACTTGAATGGCAAGAAGGTGACACGACCTGCCTTGCTAGACGTGCGCCGTCGAGGGATCTTGATGCGGATGTTATCATTAGTAGTAGTAGTATTAGTGATTCTGAGGTGTTCAGGCAGTGTAGTAGCAGCAGTAGCAGTAGTGATTATGAGATGTACAGGTAATGTAGCAAAGATCCCCAACTGTCCAAAGTAACAAGAAAAGAAAAACGAGTGAGGGATCTTCCTACTAGTAGTCTAGTGCAAATGCGCGAAATCGTCGTTGAGCATAGATCACTGATGCGGCTGCTGCTGGTGTGATTTTTCGCTTTAATTTTTGTAGTCTACATTTCGCGCTTTGCTTGGTGCTTGTGTTGCTAAAAGTTGTGTTGGAGGGAAGTAACCAAGTTCTCTAAACATGAAAGAAATCATCTTTGCACACAATCCGTTTAGGATTTGCCCATTTTAATTTCATCAATTTTATTCCTGATACGCAGTGTTTGTATACATGATGGAATAACGAATCTGACACTTGGGCACGGCTGCACTGATATATATGTCTTGTGGTGCCAAGGAGAGTTAATTAATTAGAGCTTTCACTTTCAGAACCAACTGATAGGAAGCACGAACCGTCGATTTTGTTCGTGAGAAAGCGCGCAAAGACTCCCACACCTACCGCACGCATATACATTACAGGACTTAATTAGTCGCGCACCAAGTGAGTGGTCACCCCCATATATTGACGAACAACGGAACAATCAAGGGCTCTACAAGCTTATCCATCTTATTATCGTATCGGTTGTTATTGTCCGCCTGTACTTTTTGTCGTTTCTTTACTTTGTTTCGCTCCTTTTGCGAGCTGTAAGACCTTTTTAATGTTACCTTCTGGATTATTAATAAAAGGGCCGCATGCATCATCATAA